>NC_086447.1:363592477-363892477 GCF_028390025.1 Pseudophryne corroboree
ACCATAATCTTCATTCTGAAGAAACATTACTCATACAAATCGTATGCCGAATTAGCAAATACAGTTTTCTGCTGCGGGGTACACTGGGCTCCACAAGGAATAACATCGGGGTGTAGAGTAGGATCTTGATCCGAGGCATCAACAGGCTCAAAGCTTTAGACTGTTCCCAAGATGCACAGCGCCACCTCCTCTATAACCCCGCCTCCATCCAGTGAGCTCAGTTTGTAGTTGGTGCCTGCAGTAGCAGTTCACTTAACAGGGGGCTGCTTCAGGCAGCCTATTCTTGGCTTAAATTTTACAGACAGAAGAGGACTATACAAAGGGCTGCAGCACAGAGGCGTCACTAGAGTTGGTGTCACCCGGTGTGGTAAATCATGGTGTCATTCCCCATGGACCCCCTCCCGTATCACAACACATGGAATCCTTAGTTATGTTTTTGTACTAGTTTTCACATTATAGCACACAGAATAAGCCGAAATTCACGGGTGTCGTACGGTATGCCGGCACTCGTGCTCCCGGCGACCAGCATACCGGCGCCGGGAGCCCGACCGCCGGTTTTCCGACAGCGTGGCGAGCGCAAAAGGAGCCATTTGCGGGCTCGCTGCGCTCGCCACGGGCACGGTGGCGCGCTACGCGTGGCACACTATTTTATTCTCCCTCCAGGGGGGTCGTGGACCCCCACGAGGAAGAATAGTTGTCGGTATGCCAGGTGTCGGGATTCCGGCGCCGGTATACTGTGCGCCGGGATCCCGACATTCAGCATACAGAAGACCACCCGAAATTCACATTATAGCACTCAGAATGAGCCGAAATTCACATGATAGCACACGGTATGAGCCGAAAATCACATTATAGCACACAGAATGAGCCGAAATTCACATTATAGCACTCAGAATGAGCCGAAATTCACATTATAGCACACGGTATGAGCCGAAATTCACATTAAATTTATAACACATAGGGGTATATTTACTAAAATTCGTATTTTTCCGATAGAGGTTAAAGTTCAATCACGAATGACATCGAAAGTGTAAAACTGCAACTTTTTGAATTTATTACGACTAATTTACTAAGCTGTCGTATTCTGCATTTTCGTATTTACCGATGTCGATGTCATTCGTATTTTTTGGCAGTGTTTTACGGGAGTGAATTGTAAAACACTGCCGACTTTAACACAATGAATCTCGGCCGGATCTGTGAGATCCGTGCTGGGCTTCATTGTGCACCTTTCGTAAAAAATAAAACATTGTTAAAAATAAAATAAAAAAATGCGTGGGGTCCCCCCTCCTAAGCAAAACCAGCCTCGGGCTCTTTGAGCCGGTCCTGGTTGAAAAAATATGGGGAAAAAAGTGACCGGGGTTCCCCCATATTTAATCAACCAGCACCGGGCTCTGCGCCTGGTCCTGGTTCCAAAAATACGGGGGACAAAAAGCGTAGGGGTCCCCTGTATTTCTGAAACCAGCACCGGGCTCCACTAGTCAGATACATAATGCCGCAGCCGGGGGACACTTTTATATTGGTCCCTGCGGCCCTGGCATTACATACCCAACTAGTCACCCCTGGCCGGGGTACCCTGGAGGAGTGGGGACCCCTTCAATCAAGGGGTCCCCCCCTCCAGCCACCCAAGGGCCAGCGGTGAAGCCCGAGGCTGTCCCCCCCATCCAAGGGCGGCGGATGGGGGGCTGATAGCCTTTTTGTCAAAATTTGAATATTGTTTTTAGTAGCAGTACTACAAGTCCCAGCAAGCCTCCCCCGCAAGCTGGTACTTGGAGAACCACAAGTACCAGCATGCGGGGGAAAACCGGGCCCGCTGGTACCTGTAGTACTACTACTAAAAAAATACCCCAATAAAAACAGAAGACACACACCTTGAAAGTAAAACTTTAATTCATACATCCACACCACCAAACATACATACTTACCTATGTTCACACGAGGGTCGGTCCTCTTCTCCATGTAGAATCCATGGGGTACCTGTTGGAAAAATAAGAATTTACTCACCGGTAATTCTATTTCTCATAGTCCGTAGTGGATGCGGGGCACTCCGTAAGGACCATGGGGATTAGCGGTTCCGCAGGAGACTGGGCACAACTACAAAGAAAGCTTTTAGACTACTGGTGTGCACTGGCTCCTCCCACTAAGACCCTCCTCCAGACCTCAGTTAGGATACTGTGCCCGGAAGAGCTGACACAATTAGGAAGGATTTTGAATTCGGGTAAGACTCATACCAGCCACACCAATCACACCGTATAACTCGTGATACAATACCCAGTTAACAGCATGATAACAACTGAGCCTCTCAACAGATAGCTCAACAATAACCCTTTAGTTAAGCAATAACTATATACAAGTATTGCAGACAATCCGCACTTGGGATGGGCGCCCAGCATCCACTACGGACTATGAGAAATAGAATTACCGGTGAGTAAATTCTTATTTTCTCTAACGTCCTAAGTGGATGCTGGGGACTCCGTAAGGACCATGGGGATTATACCAAAGCTCCCAAACGGGCGGGAGAGTGCGGATGACTCTGCAGCACCGAATGAGAGAACTCAAGGTCCTCCTCAGCCAGAGTATCAAATTTGTAGAATTTAGCAAACGTGTTTGCCCCTGACCAAGTAGCAGCTCGGCAAAGTTGAAGAGCCGAGACCCCTCGGGCAGCCGCCCAAGAAGAGCCCACTTTCCTTGTGGAATGGGCTTTTACTGATTTAGGATGCGGCAGTCCAGCCGCAGAATGTGCAAGCTGAATCGTACTACAGATCCAGCGAGCAATAGTCTGCTTAGAAGCAGGTGCACCCAACTTGTTGGACGCATACAGGATAAAAAGCGAGTCAGTCTTCCTGACTCCAGCTGTCCTGGAAACATAAATTTTTAGGGCCCTGACTACATCCAACAACTTGGAAGCCTCCAAGTCATTCGTAGCCACAGGCACCACGATAGGTTGGTTCAGATGAAAAGCTGATACCACTTTGGGGAGAAACTGGGGACGAGTCCTCAATTCTGCCCTATCCATATGGAAAATCAGATAAGGGCTTTTACATGACAGAGCCGCCAATTCTGAAACCAAGCCAACAACATGACCACTTTCCACGTGAGATATTTTAAATCCACGGTTTTCAGTGGCTCAAACCAATGTGACTTTAGGAAATCCAACACCACGTTGAGATCCCAAGGTGCCACTGGAGGCACAAAAGGGGGCTGAATATGCAGCACTCCCTTAACAAAAGTCTGAACTTCAGGTAGTGAAGCCAATTCTCTCTGGAAGAAAATCGATAGAGCCGAAATCTGGACCTTAATGGAACCCAATTTAAGGCCCATAGTCACCCCTGACTGTAGGAAGTGCAGGAACCGGCCCAGCTGAAATTCTTCCGTTGGGGCCTTCCTGGCCTCACACCACGCAACATATTTTCGCCATATGCGGTGATAATGGTTCGCGGTTACTTCTTTCCTAGCTTTTATCAGCGTAGGAATGACTTCCTCCGGAATGCCCTTTTCCTTCAGGATCCGGTGTTCAATCGCCATGCCGTCAAACGCAGCCGCGGTAAGTCTTGGAACAGACAGGGCCCCTGCTGCAGCAGGTCCTGTCTGAGCTGTAGAGGCCATGGGTCCTCTGACATCATTTCTTGAAGTTCCGGATACCACGCTCTTCTTGGCCAATCCGGAACAATGAGTATAGTTCTTACTCCTCTTCTCCTTATTATCCTCAGTACCTTTGGTATGAGAGGAAGAGGAGGGAACACATAAACCGATCGGTACACCCACGGTGTTACCAGAGCGTCCACAGCTATCGCCTGCGGGTCTCTTGACCTGGCGCAATATTTTTCTAGCTTTTTGTTTAGGCGGGACGCCATCATGTCCACCTGTGGTTTTTCCCACTGGTTTACAATCATTTGAAAGACTTCTGGATGAAGCCCCCACTCTCCCGGGTGGAGGTCGTGCCTACTGAGGAAGTCTGCTTCCCAGTTGTCCACTCCCGGAATGAACACTGCTGACAGTGCTAACACGTGATTTTCCGCCCATCGGAGAATCCTTGTGGCTTCTGCCATCGCCGTCCTGCTTCTCGTGCCGCCCTGTCGATTTACATGGGCGACTGCCGTGATGTTGTCTGACTGGATCAGTACCGGCTGGTTTTGAAGCAGGGGTTTTGCCTGACTTAGGGCATTGTAAATGGCCCTTTGTTCCAGAATATTTATGTGTAAGGAAGTCTCCTGACTCGACCATAGTCCTTGGAAATTTCTTCCCTGTGTGACTGCCCCCCAGCCTTGAAGGCTGGCATCCGTGGTCACCAGGACCCAGTCCTGTATGCCGAATCTGCGGCCCTCTAGGAGATGAGCACTCTGCAGCCACCACAGCAGAAGACTGAAGTCTTCTGCCGCCGATTTTCCGGACTTCTTCGTGCTTCTGGCTCTGTAAGGGGGACGGCGGCGCGGCTCCGGGAACGAACACCAAGGTCGGGTCCTGCGGTCGATCCCTCTGGAGCTAATGGTGTCCAGTAGCCTAAGAAGCCCAAACTACCACCTGTTAGGTAGGTTCGCTTCTTCTCCCCTTAGTCCCTCGCTGCAGTGAGTCTGTTGCCAGCAGATCTCACTGAAAATAAAAAAACCTAAATATACTTTCTTTCTAGGTGCTCAGGAGAGCCCCTAGTGTGCATCCAGCTCGGCCGGGCACAAGAATCTAACTGAGGTCTGGAGGAGGGTCTTAGTGGGAGGAGCCAGTGCACACCAGTAGTCTAAAAGCTTTCTTTGTAGTTGTGCCCAGTCTCCTGCGGAGCCGCTAATCCCCATGGTCCTTACGGAGTCCCCAGCATCCACTTAGGACGTTAGAGAAAATTATACTCACATAATCCAGTGTAGATGTAACCAATGGTGGGAACTTTGTGGTCAGCGGTTGACCGAAAGTAACCTCACCGCTGACCACAAAGTTCCCACCATTGGTTACAATGGAGCGCATAGGCGCTACATTGTATCACTGCCGTGTGCTGCCTGACATACACTACAGGAGCACACAGCCAATCAGGAGGGTGCCACAACGTGGCGCTCCCTGATTGGCTGAAGGAACCCTCTTAGACAGAAGTCAGGGGGGGTTCCTGGCAGTCGGGGAAAGGGGTCCCATGTGAAAACATGGGGCCCCTTTCAGTGCGTGGTCGTGTTTCCGTTTTTTCATTTTGCAAAGTACGTGGATTACAAATCGAACAGAGGAAGACCCATCTACACTGGATTATGTGAGTATAATTTTTCCAACAGGTACCCCATGGATTCTACATGGAGAAGAGGACCGACCCTCGTGTGAACATAGGTAAGTATGTATGTTTGGTGGTGTGGATGTATGAATTAAAGTTTTACTTTCAAGGTGTGTGTCTTCTGTTTTTATTGGGGTATTTTTTTAGTAGTAGTACTACAGGTACCAGCGGGCCCGGTTTCCCCCCGCATGCTGGTACTTGTGGTTCTCCAAGTACCAGCTTGTGGGGGAGGCTTGCTTGGACTTGTAGTACTGCTACTAAAAACAATATTCAAATTTTGACAAAAAGGCTATCAGCCCCCCATCCGCCGCCCTTGGATGGGGGGGACAGCCTCGGGCTTCACCCCTGGCCCTTGGGTGGCTGGAGGGGGGGACCCCTTGATTGAAGGGGTCCCCACTCCTCCAGGGTACCCAGGCCAGGGGTGACTAGTTGGGTATGTAATGCCAGGGCCGCAGGGACCAATATAAAAGTGTCCCCCGGCTGTGGCATTATGTATCTGGCTAGTGGAGCCCGGTGCTGGTTTCAGAAATACGGGGGACCCCTACGCTTTTTGTCCCCCGTATTTTTGGAACCAGGACCAGGCGCAGAGCCCGGTGCTGGTTGATTAAATATGGGGGAACCCCGGTCACTTTTTCCCCCATATTTTTTCAACCAGGACCGGCTCAAAGAGCCCAAGGCTGGTTTTGCTTAGGAGGGGGGACCCTACGCATTTTTTTTTAGCACATTTAACACTTTCCCACCCCTTCCCACTGATAAACATGCACGGATCTCATGGATCCGTGCATGGCTATCAGAACACGGAAAAAAAAAAAGCAGGTCTGTTTTATTTTAGCACTTTTTCACGATTTGTATTTTTTCACGGCAGTGTTTGGCTATTGTCAGCAGTGTTTGTGAATTGCACTTTTTAGTAAATGACCGAGTTCTACCAAATTCCAGCCGTATTTGACCGATGGTGTATTCATTCATATTTTTTTCCTTGGACTTCCAAAAAAATACGAATGCCCTCATCACTGCCGTGATTTGAGTTTAGTAAATTCCCGAGATGACACTTTGAAGAAAAAACACCATCTCGGTCAAAATCGGGACCTTAGTAAATATACCCCATAGAATGAGCCGAAATTCACATTATAGCACTCAGAATGAGCAGAAATTCACATTATAGCACACAGAATGAGCCGAAATTCACATTATAGCACACGGTATGATAGCACGCGGTATGAGCCGAAATTCTCATTATAGCACACAGAATGAGCCGAAATTCACATTATAGTACACAGAATGAGTCGAAATTCACATTATAGCGCACAGAATGAGCCAAAATTCACATTATAGCACATGGTATGATAGCACACGGTTTGAGCCGAAATTCACATTATAGCACACAGAATGAGCCGAAATTCACACTATGCCACATGGAATGAGACAAAATTCAGGGAGAGTGACAGCAGGGACATAGGGACTGGAAGAGTGACAGAGGGACAGTGAAAGTGACAGCAGGGACATAGGGACAGGGAGAGTGACAGAGAGAGGGACAGCAAGGGCACATAGTAGGGACTAGGGAGAGAGAAAGGCAGCAGGGTAAGATTACCTATTTAGCAGCGGCGGTGCTGAGAATGCTGTGGTCTGTGGGGCGGTGGATAAGATGGCTGTGATCGGCATGGTGCGGAGGAGGCGGAGGTGCAGAGAAGGACTGAGGGCAGCGGTGGGGCAGCTGAGGGCAGCGCCGGTGTAGTGGAGGAGGAGGCAGAGGGTGGCGGCAGTGCAAGGTGGAGGAGGCTGTGGTCAGCGGCACTGCGGCTCCTATGACCGCGGCGCTATTTCGCGGACCAGAAGCCAATCAGGAGCGGACGCGCGGCGAGAGCTCAATGTGGAGGCGGAGGTATTCAGACTCATATATATATATATATATATATACACACACACACACATCACACACAGATATACTGTGTGTGTATATATATATATATATATATATATATATATATATATGAAAACAGTGAAGAACAGCGCCTAGGTATATCTATTAGAACAACCTGGGTAGGAAAGAGATTTTTTTCCCTTTTCCTTTTACACAGCACACCTCATCTATAAATGAGTGGCAGCTCTTGTACAGTATGTGGATAAAAGTGAACAAATGAAGTAGATAAAAGCGCCTAATAGTCTCGGTGAATAAAAACCTGTGCAGTCAGGTGCAGTTATTAAAATAAATAACAATTTAGCTTCAATATTTCCAGAATCATAGATTCAAATCACTCGGAGCGGTGTCTGAGGTTACCACGTCACCTTCGGCAAGCTGCACCCAACACGTTTGGCTGCTAATCCGACTTTGTTGCAGTGGTGTTTAATAGCATCTGGTATTCCCAAGCGGTCTACCATCCATGTATTAACCAAGCCCAATACTACTTTTCTTCCTAGATCAGATGAGATTGGGCATATCCAGTGTGGTGTGGCTGTAGATTTGCTTGGTAGTTTCTGTTAGAGCTCTTCTACTTCTTACTACCCACCTCGTGCAGCCAGGCCATCGTCATGGGCGCCGGGTCCACTGACGACACTGGATAGTGAGTCAGTAGCCATCTCTAGAGGACAGAGGAGGAGGAGTTGCTGACTTGCTGCAGATCCAGGGCCGGCCCAGTCAGTGAGTCTGCAGTGCACTCTGCTGTAGTTTGTAAGGTGACCGTCCAAGCGGCCGGGCGCACAGGAAGTGCGCGGCGCTATCCAGTGTCGTCAGTGGACCCGGCGCCCATGACGATGGCCTGGCTGCACGAGGTGGGTAGTTAGAAGTAGAAGAGCTCTAACAGAAACTACCAAGCAAATCTACAGCGACACCACACTGGATATGCCCAATCTCATCTGATCTAGGAAGCAAAGCAGTATTGGGCTTGGTTAATACATGGATGGTAGACCGCTTGGGAATACCAGATGCTATTAAACACCACTGCAACAAAGTCGGATTAACAGCCAAACATGTTGGGTGCAGCTTGCCGAAGGTGACGTGGTAACATCAGACACCGCTCCGAGTGATTTCAATCTATGATTCTGGAAATACAGGTTGAGTATCCCTCATCCAAAATGCTTGGGACCAGAGGTATTTTGGATATCGGATTTTTCCGTATTTTGGAATAATTGCATACCATAATGAGATATCATGGTGATGGGACCTAAGTCTAAGCACAGAATGCATTTGTGTTTCATATATACCTTATACACACAGCCTGAAGTCAATTTTAGCCAATATTTTTTTATAACTTTGTGCATTAAACAAAGTGTGTCTACATTCACACAATGTATTTGTTTCATATACACCTTATACACACAGCCTGAAGGTCATTTAATACAATATTTTTAATAACTTTGTGTATTAAACAAAGTTTGTGTACATTGAGCCATCAAAAAACAAAGGTTTCACTATTTCACTCTCACTCAAAAAAGTCCGTATTTCGGAATATTCCGTATTTCGGAATATTTGGATATGGGATACTCAACCTGTATTGAAGCTAAGTTGCTATTTATTTTAATAACTGCACCTGACTGCACAGGTTTTTATTCACCGACACTATTAGGCACTTTTATCTACTTCATTTGTTCACACATATATATATATATATATATATATATGTTATTAACTTAGTCAAAACATTTTTTTTTACTCAAATAATAATGGATTATAATGTAATAGTAAACTGTAATACATTAGATCAAACACACACACCAAATCAGCTTACAGCCAGCCAGAGAAGAAGCTAGCCAGTCCCTGCAGTACAACTCCCTCTGGTAACGTCCGTCCTCCCTCTGTTAACACTGCACATTGCACAGCAAAGTCTCCTCCCATTCTCCCTCCCAGCATGGCATGCGGTGCCGGCGTGCGTATGACGTCACTCGTGATGTACAGCACCCGGCATCGATTGCAGAAGTACGGACCCTGTGGCGCTGCGGCGGTGTACAGGCAGGCCGGCGTGTATATGAATGAGTCCGCTGTCCGGGTGATGAGGTTGGCGGGGGTGCGGTGCTGGGGAGGAGTAAGTGTGGGTGCAGCCGCAGACGTTTCTGTGGATGGGGGTGCATGTGTGCAGCTCTTTTTGGTGTCACCCCATTGAAGGGTGACACGTGGGTGCGGGCCGCACCTCCCTCATGACGCCTCTGCTGCAGCAGGCTGTGTCTGATCGACGTCTCTGCTGCAGCTCCATCACTCCCAGCGGCGCTGTATACTCCCGCGCCGCGGTTGCCGGGTCACTACAGCGGAGGCGCCGGCTTCATCCTCTGTCCTCAAGTGAGTCACACACACGCCGCTGTCTCCCAGATCGCGGGGCCGCTGACAAGTGGGAGGTAAGGGGCTTCTGTGCCGCACTTTGCACTGCGAAAGGACACAAATTACTGGGCTGATGTTCCACTAGCCACTAGGGTGTTATATATGGGCACATGTCAGGGGGGACGTTGTACCATTACTCCCCCGGCCCCCCCGTTTTATTTACTGCCCGCACGCCCGGTGGGGATGCCAGCAAGGGGAGCAGACCGGACCTGAGGCCCCTCCCCCCAGCCCCAGGGCGCTATTTCTACAATGTTCCCGCCCTGGAGCTGCATATCTCTCCCTCACTCCTGACCAGCGGCCATCATAGATTGAGCTGAGCTGTTTCTAGGATTGCTGGGGCAAATCCTCTTATGTGGAACCGCCTGACTGCCAGCGCTGTGCTTCCTACAGGACACTTGAGTATTTTACCTGTCACTGCGACTGTGTTAGTTAAGAAAGAGTGCATACTGTCAGGGTTGTGTGGTACAAACACCCTGTGATATACATCCAGTGTTTACTGCGTTTTTTATATCTATTGTTATCACATATACCCATACTGAGTATTTCTTTGTATTGCTAGTCCAGTGCAGTTTATGGTACATAATTTCTGCATGGTCCGTGTGTGACTATGGCCCTCATTCCGAGTCGTTCGCTCGGTATTTTTCATCGCATCGCAGTGAAATTCCGCTTAGTGCGCATGCGCAATATTCGCACTGCGACTGCGCCAAGTATCTTTGCTATGAAGAAAGTATTTTTACTCACGGCTTTTTCTTCGCTCCGGCGATCGTAATGTGATTGACAGGAAATGGGTGTTACTGGGCGGAAACGCGGCGTTTTATGGGCGTGTGGCTGAAAACGCTACCGTTTCCGGAAAAAACGCAGGAGTGGCCGGAGAAACGGGGGAGTGGTTGGCCGAACGCTGGGTGTGTTTGTGACGTCAAACCAGGAACGACAAGCACTGAACTGATCGCACAGGCAGAGTAAGTCTGAAGCTACTCTAAAACTGCTAAGTAGTTTGTGATCGCAATATTGCGAATACATCGGTCGCAATTTTAAGATGCTAAGATACACTCCCAGTAGGCGGCGGCTTAGCGTGTGTAACTCTGCTAAATTCGCCTTGCGACCGATCAACTCGGAATGAGGGCCTATATACGTGTGTGTGTGCATGTAGCTGCTGCATGGTTGCCTTATTGCAGGGTATTTCACTCAGCGTGCTATTCCTATATTACTATACCTGTGGGGGCTAAGTGTTTCAGGTTTTCTCTGGTAATATAGGTTTGTTTCACAAGATATGCTACTGGAGTATTTTTTACTTGTGAATTTTAGTCACCGTGTGTTCTAATCCTTTTGAACCCTCGGTCTGTGCCAGCTTCGGCTGTTTCTATGAGAGTTCTTACTAGGTTTAGTGCTGCTACAAAATAATAAATATCTTTTTGTACTGTTGCTCATTATTGTGCGCATTGTTATGTCTGCTACACGTGGCAACGACGTTGAGGCCTCTCCCACACTGCGTGGTAGTGAGGCCACTGACGGCATGGAGGATAATTTAGCAGCTGAGAGTTCAGGTTCAGGGGCTTCCTTGCCCCCCAGTGGGTCGGTAGCACTCGGGGCAAAACAAGATCCACCTTGGGCTACATTTTCCACATTGTTAAACACGCTTATAACTAAACTGACGCCCCCTGTGGGACCACCTGTGCCGCTATCACAGATTATGGTCCCCGCTGTGAACCCACCATGGGCGGATCAGCTTTCCACTCGGTTACAGCATTTGAACCGATCCATGTCCAAATCTAAGGGTCACTCTCACCCGCATAAGACTAAGTCGTCTTCTAAAAGGGCCATTACCTCCTCCCGTTCCGCAGCCTTAACTGACACGTCCTCCGAGGAGGACGGTGCTTATACTGACCCCTCGGACGCTGACGCTGATGTTTCAGATGGGAAGAGGAAGTCGTCCGTGGATGTCTCGGATTTGATTGAGGCGATACGGCTTTTTCTTCAGGTGGCTGATGATTCTGAGCCTGAAATTGTATCCAAGAAACCTGATAGGTTTAAGCGTAAGAAGGTGTTTAAGCAGGTTCTACCCTACTCTAAACACCTGATTGACATACGTCAGGAATCCTGGGAAAATCCGGGGACAAAGTTTACACCGAATAAGAGACTGTAGGCTCGCTGTCTTCTCTTTGCGGAGGTGTGTAAAAATTGGGAAACCCCTCCGCCTGTTGATTCTCATGTTGCGCGTATGGTTGTTTCCTCTGCCCTGCCAGTATCTACCGTCACCTCTCTGAAGGAACCGACGGATCGTCAGGTGGAGGGCTGTTTAAAAGTGATTTATACCCTGTCTGGGGCTGTTCAAAGGCCAACTATTGCAGCGACTTGGACTGCTGAAGCTGTTGAGGCGTGGGCTCAGGAACTTGAGGCGGAACTGCCTTCTGATGTTTCTGAGCATGCTCAACAATGTCTCTCGTATATCGCCACGGCTTCTCTGTACCTTAAGGAGGCGGCCTCCTATGTCGGGGTGCTCGCGGCCAAAGCTGCTACAGCGTCCGTTTTAGCCAGACGTATCCTTTCAAGGGAGACATTCTCTTTGGAGAAGACCTCAATAAGATTGTGGCTGACCTGGCTACTGCTAAAACAGCCTGTCTACCTAGTACGGCTCCTTCCGCGCAGAAGGCTAAAAGTACTTTCCCTCGGCCTTTTCGTACTCCAGGTAAAGCAAAAGGTCAGGCGTACCCGAAGCAAGCCCGTACTTCCAGGCCTGCCAAGCCCAGACCGAAGCGCGCTTGGGCCGCCCGTCAGCCAGCTTCAAAAACTGATAAGCCTGCCACATGACGGGGCGGGCCTCCCTTTGGGGGATCCCAGGGTGGGGGGCCAACTTCTAGGGTTTACCCAGGAATGGTTGAAGACCACTTCGGATACCTGGGTGAGGGAAGTCGTGGCTCAAGGTTACGCCATACCTTTCACGAATTGCCCCCCTCATCGATTTTGCCTGATGTGCCTCTGGATCCGGCAAAAGCAAACGCGTTGCACTCGGTGGTATGTTCCCTCCTGTCCACAGGAGTGGTGGTACAGGTGCCTCTGACTCAGAGGGGCGAGGGGTTCTATTCACCGCTGTTTCTAGTCCCGAAACCGAACGGGTCCTCGCGGCCCATTCTCAATCTGAAGTCCTTGAACAAGCATGTGCGACTTTCCAAGTTCCGTATGGAAACGCTGCGCTCTATTGTTCTGGCCATGGAGCCTGGGGACTATACGGTCTCCCTGGACATACAGGATGCTAACCTACATATTCCTATTGCGGTATCTCATCAGCAGTACCTGCGGTTTGCAGTGGGCAACCTTCATTACCAATTTTGGGCATTACCTTTTGGTTTGACTACGGCTCTGCGAGTCTTCACCAAGGTGATAGCAGTCATGACGGCCACACTATGTCGTCAAGGGGTCAGGATACTACCATACCTAGACGATTTGTTGATCCTGGCTAGTTCCCTAGAACTTCTCCTGTGTCATCTCGATTTGACAATCCAGTGCATGAAAGCCCACGGATGGCTGATCAACTGGAAGAAATCCTCCCTGGTTCCAGCTCGGAGCATGGTACACCTGGGAGCGTTATTGGACACCCACAACCAACTAATGGTTGTTCCTATCTCAGGAGAAAGTCCTGAAGCTTCAGGGCAGGATCTGATGCTTCCTATCACGTCCGCAAGTGTCGATTCATTCGGCGATGCAAGTGCTATGTCTCATGGTATCGGCTTTCGACATGGTGGAGTATGCTCAATTCCATTCTCGCCCTCTGCAGAAGTTGATTCTGTCCAAGTGGGACGGCCTACCTCACCGGATCAGATCTCACATGATCTCCCTATCTCCGGAGGTCCGTCTGTCACTAAGCTGGTGGCCGTCCCTTCTGGATATCTAGACTGGGTCCTGCTGACGACGGATGCCAGTCTGAGAGGTTGGGGCACGGTGTTGGAACAACACTCTCTCCAGGGTCGGTGGACCGAGGAGGAGTCTCTACTCCCGATAAACATTCTGGAACTGCGGGCAGTGTTCAATGCGTTGACAATGGCCCAGCATCTGCTACAGAACAGACCTGTTCAAGTACAAATCGGACAACGCCACCACGGTGGCGTACATCAATCATCAGGGCGGCGCTCGAAGCCGCATGGAAATGAGGGAAGTATCAAGGATTCTTCATTGGGCAGAACGCCATCTGCCGGCCGTATCAGCAGTGTTCATTCCGGGCATTCTGAACTGGGAGGCAGACTATCTCAGTCGTCAGGATGTGCACGCCGGAGAATGGAGCCTACATCCGGAGGTGTTTCAACTTCTCGTGGACAAGTGGGGACTCCCAGATGTGGACCTGATGGCGTCTCGACACAATCACAAGGTTCCGGTCTTTGGAGCAAGGACAAGGGATCCTCAAGCAGCGTTCGTGGATGCTCTGTCAATCCCGTGGAACTTTCGGCTGCCGTTTGTGTTCCCTCTGGTGTCACTACTGCCCAGAGTAATACGGAAGTTCAAGCAAGAAGGAGGAAACCTACTTCTAGTCGCTCCAGCGTGGGCCAGGCGGCACTGGTTCTCCGATCTACAGGGCCTCTCGTTGGATCGTTCCCTTGTACTTCCACAACGACCAGACCTCCTCGTTCAGGGCCCTTGTGTTTACCAGGATTTGGCCCGTCTGGCTTTGACGGCATGGCTCTTGAAGCTTCCGTCCTGAGGGCCAAGGGTTTTTCTGAGGCGGTCGTTCAAACTATGTTGAAGGCCCGTAAGCCGGCTTCTGCTCGGATATACCATAGGGTCCGGAATGCTTACTTTACTTGTGTGCGTCTCACAATCATGACGTTTTCAAGTTTAGTATGGCCAAACTATTGGCTTTTCTTCAACAAGGCCTGGATTTAGGCCTGCGTCTGGCCTCCATCAAGGTTCACATTTCAGCCTTGTCTGTTTTGTTTCAGAGAAAGATCGCTACCCTACCTGATGTTCATGCATTCACACAGGGTGTGCTGAGGATTCAGCCTCCTTATGTGCCACCTGTGGCCCCTTGGGATCTGTCGGTGGTTTTGGAGGCTCTACAAGAGTCTCCGTTTGAGCCTCTTACCTCTGCTGACCTTAAATGGCTTTCCCTTAAGGTGTTGTTTTTGCTGGCTATTACTTCAGCTAGAAGGGTCTCGGACTTAGGGAGACTTATAGGATAAGGCACCCATTTGATTTTTCACCGTGACCGGGCGGTTCTTCGGATACGCCCAGGTTATTTACCCAAGGTGGTGTCTTCTTTCCACCTCAACCAGGAGATTGTGGTTCCAGCCTTTAATTCTCCTGAGTTGTCTTCCAAAGAGCGGTCTTTGGATGTGGTACGGGCTCTCCCTATCTATGTGAAAAGAACTTCTTTCATTAGGAAATCCGATACTCTTTTTGTTTTGTTTGGTTTTCACAAACGTGGCTGGCCTGCTTCTAAGCAGACATTGGCCAGATGGATTAGAATGGTGATTGCACATGCTTATGTACAGGCCAGTCGTCCGGTTCCTGCTACCATCAAAGCCCATTCTACTCGGTCGGTTGGACCTTCTTGGGCGGCCCACCGTGGTGCGACCCTTGAACAATTGTGCAAGGCGGCTACGTGGTCCTCAAGGAACATGTTTATTAGGTTCTATGCCTTTGATACTGCCGCTTCCCAAGATGCTTCCTTTGGACGCCGGGTTCTTGTGCCCGCTACCGTGTGTCCCCTCCCATAAGGAACTGCTTTAGGACATCCCCGATGTTATTCCTTGTGGAGCCCAGTGTACCCCGCAGCAGAAAACGAGATTTATGGTAAGAACTTACCATTGTTAAATCTCTATCTGCGAGGTACACTGGGCTCCACAAGGCGCCCACCCTGACGCACTAAGCTTTTTTGGGTTGGTATTGGCATAGCCGCTGACACCCTCTCCTGCGGTGAGTGTGTGGTGTACTTGGCTACGAGCGGCTGTCGTCTCTGGTACCTGCTACTGCATTGGGCTCGTTAACTAAACTGAGCTCACCGGCATGGAGGTGGAGTTATAGAGGAGGCGGCGCTGTGCATCTTGGGAACAGTCTAAAGCTTTGTGCCAGTGTACCGCGCAGAAAGAGATTTAACAATGGTAAGTTCTTACCATAAATCTCGTTTTTAATAATATAAAATTGGTAAATCAGACTCTCAAGAAACTGGACTGTACCTGCCAGAGACCCAGGGATGGGGGTGTGGACCAGGGGCGTCGGAATAGGGAGGTCAAGGGGGCAGCATGCTCCCCCACAAACGACAGAGGCGCTGGGGAGGGGGAGTGCTGCGGATCATCTCGGAGACTCCAGTCCCACTTTGGAACGTCTGCCGCTGCTGCATTCTTCCCCATGTCCTGTGTCCTGGCCGGCTCTTCACACTGGTACATACTGGGAGGAGGCGTGCCCATGCTGAGCCTGCTGGGACATCCCCGCCTCCTCCCAATAATGCATCTTTGTGAAGAGCCGGCCAGGACACAGGACATGGGGAAGAATCCAGCGGCGGCAGACTTTCCAAAGTGGGACTGGAGTCTCCGCCTCTCCACGGTGACCCGGCAGTAAGCGCTCCCCGCATGTGGGGGCAAGGGGAGGTGTAATCGTTAAGGGAGCGCCAAAGGTTTTTTTTTTTCACGCCCCCCAACCGCCCCCCTTCCCCTCAAACCCCCCCCCCAACCAGACAACGTTGTGGTGCCCTGGTGGGGTCCAAAAACGTGGGTTTCATCTGAATTCTCTCAAGTATATGAATTGCAGTCCAGGGCATAGCTACCATAGGTGCAGCGAGTGCAGTTGCTATTGGGCCTAGAGCAGAGAGGAGTCTTCTCTGTCACCGTTACATGTGTTATATACAAGGGCATAACTACCATAGGTGCAGGCAGTATAAATGGTCTGCAACACCTTATACCCATAATCTCTATCTGTAATTGAGAATATGATCAGAAGAACGCTGCCAATCCTGTAGTACGTTGGCATGCAACAGGGTATCCACATAGCTGGGATTTAAAGATATATGAGTACTGACATTAGGTAATTAGTAATCCATTTTGCAACCAATGCCAGGAGACCTGCTAATAACTAGTGAATAGTAGTAGCTGTGAATAAGATTATTCTAAATTCTAGGGTATCCTTATATAGGTCAGGACACAACACCTTAAAATAAGTGGGGGGGGGGAGGGGGTTTTAACCACTTTATTCTTTGGAGATGGCTGTAAATATGCTAGATTAATGTATTTATTCAAATGAAATTAAGATACATTTTTTTATATACATTTGTTTTTGGTTGCCATGTAACTTTGTCTAAAAAATATAGGGCCTAATTCAGAGCTGATCGCTGCAACTAAAGCCTATTTTGTTGTGCTCAGCGGCTGCACTGCGCGTGCGCGCACAGTGAGATGAGATCACCCCTGCCTGATTGACAGGCAGGGAGGGAGCGTGCCAACGGCTTTTCAACGCTGTAGGGGGGGGTGCGGTCCCGACAATTAAGGCGCATCCGGACCGTTGCTGGGGCATGGCGCCACACGCAGCCGCTGTGACCCAAAACATGGAGGGTAGCTACTCACCGGGTGCGAAAGCATGCTTTCGCACCACTGCGAGGGGGAGTAGGGCTAGCCATGTGGGGCGGACTAGCCCTGTGCTGGGCGTCCCCCTGCATGCCTCTGATTCAGATCGTAGATGTGCTTTTTTCGCACATCTACGATTAGCTCTGAATCACCCCCATAGCTCTAAACACGTTAGAGCTTGAATACTGTTCGCCTATTACGAATTTATGGTAGCCCTCAAAAATAATCTTATAATCAAAGAATTCCAAGCCAGGGGTATATCTCTGTAATAGTACTAGTACTCCTCCACCTGTCAGCTATAGAAAGCTTTAATAAGCTTGATGTCTTTGAATGATACCTTTATAACTTATATACATATGTCTTATGTTACTTTAGGATGTAGTCAGGATCCCGGTGGTCAGGATCCTGACGGTCACAATGCCTTTTGGTCCTGACGGTGAGGTTAGCTTTAGGGTTTAGGCACTAGGGGGAGGGTTAGGGTTAGGCTGTGGGAGGATACGGTTAGACTTAGGCTGCTGAAGAGGACGGTAAGGATTCATCTGCAGGAGGGGTAGATAAGGGTTAAGGTACATACACACGGTGCAATTTTCCTTGCGATATGGACTACATAGTCCATATCTCAGTAAAATATAGTGCATATTGCAACGTGTGTACACAGCTTACGATGCCTATGCGCAGTCCCGCAGCATCGACATCGCAAGAAAAAATGGACTTCCCAGGCAGCCCAACATTGACTATATCGGTGGTGCCGGGCTCCGGCCACATTGCATAGTCAATGTCGGGTGCTATGCACATTGCATCGTGGGTACACACCTGTCAGGAATCGACTTACCGCTGTTATGTCTGTCCGCCGGAGCGGACTCCGTCCGGGGTCACTGCATGTTGCTGTCACCTGTCACCCTGCTCGTGGATACCATCTCAGGCCTGGGAGCGCCCCTTGAGTCAACGGGCGTGTGGGCGCGCCGCGTCCCAGCCGGGCCGCGTCATGGGCGCCGCCATGACAGTTTTCCCCAGTGTAAGTGCGGCAGCCAATCCGGAGCTTGGCCGCACCTCCTCGTCTCACTCCAGCCAATACCTGCCGGTCAGGGGGTATATCAGGAGCTGCAGGGTGAGTCAGAGGTTGTCCTGAACTTTGTGTCACTCCTGCGACCCGTGTGTCTGGACCTATTCTCCTGATCCTCCGTGTTCCTGGATATTCTTCTGTACCTGTTACTTCCGTGGAACTACAAGTACCAGCACCAGCAATACCTTTCTGGCTTCACACCTTCTACACCTGCAGTGTGCTCCAGCCTACAGCAGTAGAGACTCCCTCTCCAGGTGCATTCCGTCATCTCACCTGTGATTCAGCCTGCATGCTGATTGTGCACTTCCAACAGCACAGTGAACATTACCATCCAGTCTCCTGCATTGCTACCAGGTTTGCTACCATTATTCCACCTCTGCTGGCTCCACGTTTTAATTACTCTGGTTCCATTTCTGCATTACAAACTCTGCCATAGACTTTCAGTTTCAAACCATATTATATCATTGCCATTACCATTGCCGTTACCATTGTCATTTCCATTGCATTCGTTTATTTTACTTTCTGCTGCATTATTATCTGGACTTTCTGTTATTAATAAATCTACATTGTGCACATGCGCAGAAACCCAATACTGCCTCCTCACTTCATTCCACCTACCTCCACTGACCCACTAGCGCCCCCTCCGGGGACACAAACTAAACCGACTCTGACAACACCTTTATAATCACCGGTATCTGTCAGCATTGTGACTGTTGGGATTCTGTCCGTCAGGATCCTGTTCGCAAGCATTTCGTACCCAACCCGTTATTTTGATATGCTACGCTTATAGGAGACTTGCATATGTGTTCGTCTTTTTTTACTATTTTGATGTCACCAAATAATTGTTATCTTTTGGCGAGCAGCGTGTAATTCTACATACAGTAGGTGGCAGTGATCTCAAGCCCCTACTGCCTAACCCCAACCCCAGTACTTACCTCCAGGATGTGTCGGGATTCTGACCATTGTGATCCTGCTGTCGGTCTTCTGACTGTCAGGATCCTGACTGCCGGTATTTTCACTGCATCCCGTATCTAACCCTTCACTAAAATGAAATAACATTAAAAGAGACATGCAATTGTAAGAATTGCTGGAAAAATATGTAATTACAGTATATACATTACACATAATGACATACCATAAAGTGTTCAGTTAATTATCTTGTAAATGTGTGAGTGCTGAACAGATAAATCACACACGTAATGCATAAGTCACACGTAATGCATAAGCATATGCACACACATTACAATCAGTATGCAAATGCAATTCTACAGCAGTACTCTGAGCTATACGCACCTTTGTTTATGCAACGCCACAGCAGCTCTTTCTGAAGTCATCATTAGCAGCTGCAGTTACATCTACCCTATGGGGGCAATTCCAAGTTGATCGCAGCAGGAAATTTTTTTGGCAGTTGGGCAAAACCATGTGCACTGCAGGGGAGGCAGATATAACATGTGCAGAAAGAGTTAGATTTGGGTGGGTTATTTTATTTCTGTGCAGGGTAAATACTGGCTGCTTTATTTTTACACTGCAAATTAGATTGCAGATTGAACACACCCCACCCAAATCTAACTCTCTCTGCACATGTTATATCTGCCTCCCCTGCAGTGCACATGGTTTTGCCCAACTGCTAACAAAATTCTGCTGCGATCAACTTGGAATTACCCCTTATGTTGTGTGCAAGAGGTACTGCATACACGCAACCCAGAATGTTGCGTTATGAGGCCTATACTTTAACGAGCCAAGTCCCTGTTCTGGAAATGCTGATCCGACGGTCAAAATCAGATAGCGATGAATTATAGTCTGAAAGGGAATCTGCAAAAATAAGAATTTACTTACCGATAATTCTATTTCTCGGAGTCCGTAGTGGATGCTGGGGTTCCTGAAAGGACCATGGGGAATAGCGGCTCCGCAGGAGACAGGGCACAAAAAGTAAAGCTTTACGATCAGGTGGTGTGTACTGGCTCCTCCCCCTATGACCCTCCTCCAAGCCTCAGTTAGGTACTGTGCCCAGACGAGCGTACACAATAAGGAAGGATTTATGAATCCCGGGTAAGACTCATACCAGCCACACCAATCACACCGTACAACCTGTGATCTAAACCCAGTTAACAGTATGATAACAGCGGAGCCTCTGAAAAGATGGCTCACAACAATAATAACCCGATTTTTGTAACTATGTACAAGTAATGCAGATAATCCGCACTTGGGATGGGCGCCCAGCATCCACTACGGACTCCGAGAAATAGAATTATCGGTAAGTAAATTCTTATTTTCTCTATCGTCCTAGTGGATGCTGGGGTTCCTGAAAGGACCATGGGGATTATACCAAAGCTCCCAAACGGGCGGGAGAGTGCGGATGACTCTGCAGCACCGAATGAGAGAACTCCAGGTCCTCCTTAGCCAGGGTATCAAATTTGTAGAATTTTACAAACGTGTTCTCCCCCGACCACGTAGCCGCTCGGCAGAGTTGTAATGCCGAGACCCCTCGGGCAGCCGCCCAAGAAGAACCCACCTTCCTTGTGGAGTGGGCTTTTACCGATTTTGGCTGTGGCAGGCCTGCCACAGAATGTGCAAGCTGAATCGTACTACAAATCCAGCGAGCAATAGTCTGCTTAGACGCAGGAGCGCCCAACTTGTTGGGAGCATATAGTATAAACAGCGAGTCAGATTTCCTGACTCCAGCTGTCCTTGAAATGTATATTTTTAAAGCTCTGACAACGTCCAACAACTTGGAGTCCTCCAAGTCGCTTGTAGCCGCAGGCACTACAATAGGTTGGTTCAGATGAAATGCTGACACCACCTTAGGGAGAAAATGCGGACGAGTCCGCAGTTCTGCCCTGTCCGAATGGAAAATCAGATATGGGCTTTTGTAAGATAAAGCTGCCAGTTCTGACACTCTCCTGGCCGAAGCCAGGGCTAGTAGCATGGTCACTTTCCATGTGAGATATTTCAAATCCACAGTTTTTAGTGGTTCAAACCAATGAGATTTGAGAAAGTCCAAAACAACATTGAGATCCCACGGTGCCACTGGAGGCACCACAGGGGGCTGTATATGCAGCACTCCCTTAACAAAAGTCTGGACTTCAGGAACTGAAGCCAATTCTTTTTGGAAGAAAATCGACAGGGCCGAAATTTGAACCTTAATAGATCCCAATTTGAGACCCATAGACAATCCTGATTGCAGGAAATGTAGGAATCGACCCAGTTGAAATTCCTCCGTCGGAGCACTCCGATCCTCGCACCACGCAACATATTTTCGCCAAATGCGGTGATAATGTTGCGCGGCTACTTCCTTCCTTGCTTTAATCAAAGTAGGAATGACTTCTTCCGGCATGCCTTTTTCCTTTAGGATCCGGCGTTCAACCGCCATGCCGTCAAACGCAGCCGCGGTAAGTCTTGAAACAGACAGGGACCCTGCTGAAGCAAGTCCCTTCTCAGAGGTAGAGGCCACGGATCTTCCGTGATCATCTCTTGAAGTTCCGGGTACCAAGTCCTTCTTGGCCAATCCGGAACCACTAGTATCGTTCTTACGCCTCTTTGCCGTATAATTCTCAATACTTTTGGTATGAGAGGCAGAGGAGGAAACACATACACCGACTGGTACACCCAAGGCGTTACCAGCGCGTCCACAGCTATTGCCTGCGGATCTCTTGACCTGGCGCAATACCTGTCCAGTTTTTTGTTGAGGCGAGACGCCATCATGTCCACCATTGGTCTTTCCCAACGGGTTACCAGCATGTGGAAAACTTCTGGATGAAGTCCCCACTCTCCCGGGTGAAGGTCGTGTCTGCTGAGGAAGTCTGCTTCCCAGTTGTCCACTCCCGGGATGAACACTGCTGACAGTGCTATCACATGATTCTCTGCCCAGCGAAGAATCCTTGCAGCTTCTGCCATTGCACTCCTGCTTCTTGTGCCGCCCTGTCTGTTCACATGGGCGACTGCCGTGATGTTGTCCGACTGGATCAACACCGGTTTTCCTTGAAGCAGAGGTTCTGCCTGGCTTAGAGCATTGTAGATTGCTCTTAGTTCTAGAATGTTTATGTGAAGAGACGTTTCCAGGCTCGACCACACGCCCTGGAAGTTTCTTCCTTGTGTGACTGCTCCCCAGCCTCTCAGGCTGGCGTCCGTGGTCACCAGGATCCAATCCTGTATGCCGAATCTGCGGCCCTCCAATAGATGAGCACTCTGCAACCACCACAGAAGAGATACCCTTGTCCTTGGAGACAGGGTTATCCGCTGGTGCATCTGAAGATGCGACCCTGACCATTTGTCCAACAGATCCCTCTGGAAAATTCTTGCGTGGAATCTGCCGAATGGAATTGCTTCGTAAGAAGCCACCATTTTTCCCAGGACTCTTGTGCATTGATGTACAGACACCTTTCCTGGTTTTAGGAGGTTCCTGACAAGCTCGGATAACTCCTTGGCTTTTTCCTCCGGGAGAAAAACCTTTTTCTGAACCGTGTCCAGAATCATCCCTAGGAACAGCAGACGTGTTGTCGGAATTAACTGGGATTTTGGAATATTCAGAATCCACCCGTGCTGTTTTAGCACTTCTTGAGACAGTGCTAATCCCATCTCTAGCTGTTCTCTGGACCTTGCCCTTATTAGGAGATCGTCCAAGTATGGGATAATTAATACGCCTTTTCTTCGAAGAAGAATCATCATCTCGGCCATTACCTTGGTAAAGACCCGAGGTGCCGTGGACAATCCGAACGGCAGCGTCTGAAACTGATAGTGACAGTTCTGTACGACGAACCTGAGGTACCCCTGGTGTGAGGGGTAAATTGGAACGTGGAGATACGCATCCTTGATGTCCAAGGATACCATAAAGTCCCCTTCTTCCAGGTTCGCTATCACTGCTCTGAGTGACTCCATCTTGAACTTGAACTTCTTTATGTACAGGTTCAAGGATTTCAGATTTAGAATAGGTCTTACCGAGCCATCCGGCTTCGGTACCACAAATAGAGTGGAATAATACCCCTTTCCTTGTTGTAAAAGGGGTACCTTGACTATCACCTGCTGAGAGTACAGCTTGTGAATGGCTTCCAAGACCGTCACCCTGTCGGAGGGGGACGTTGGTAAAGCAGACTTCAGGAAACGGTGAGGTGGATCCGTCTCTAGTTCCAACCTGTACCCCTGAGATATTATCTGCAGGATCCAGGGATCTACCTGCGAGTGAGCCCACTGCGCGCTGAAATTCTTGAGACGACCCCCCACCGCCCCCGAGTCCGCTTGAGAAGCCCCAGCGTCATGCTGAGGCTTTTGTAGAAGCGGGGGAGGGCTTCTGTTCCTGGGAAGGAGCTGCCTGTTGCTGTCTCTTCCCCCTTCCTCTGCCTCGTGGCAGATATGAATATCCCTTTGCTCTCTTGTTTTTAAAGGAACGAAAGGGCTGCGGTTGAAAAGTCGGTGTCTTTTTCTGTTGGGGAGTGACTTGAGGTAAAAAGGTGGATTTCCCGGCTGTAGCCGGGGCCACCAAATCCGATAGACCGACACCAAATAACTCCTCCCCTTTATACGGCAAAACTTCCATATGCCGTTTTGAGTCCGCATCGCCTGACCACTGTCGCGTCCATAAACTTCTTCTGGCCGAAATGGACATAGCACTTACCCGTGATGCCAGTGTGCAGATATCCCTCTGTGCATCACGCATATAAAGAAATGCATCCTTTATTTGCTCTAAAGACAGTAAAACATTGTCCCTATCCAGGGTATCAATATTTTCAATCAGGGACTCTGACCAAGCTACCCCAGCACTGCACATCCAGGCTGTCGCTATAGCTGGTCGTAGTATAACACCTGTATGTGTGTATATACTTTTTTGGATATTTTCCATCCTCCTATCTGCTGGATCTTTAAGTGCGGCCGTCTCAGGAGAGGGTAACGCCACTTGTTTTGATAAGCGTGTGAGCGCCTTGTCCACCCTAGGAGGTGTTTCTCAGCGCGCCCTAACCTCTGGCGGGAAAGGGTATAAAGCCAATAACTTCTTTGAAATTAGCATTTTTTTATCAGGGGCAACCCACGCTTCATCACACACCTCATTTAATTCATCTGATTCAGGAAAAACTATAGGTAGTTTTTTCACACCCCACATGATACCCTGTTTTGTGGTACCTGTAGTATCAGCAATATGTAACGCCTCCTTCATTGCCAAAATCATATAACGTGTGGCCCTACTAGAAAATACGGTTGATTCGTCACCGTCGCCACTGGAATCAGTGCCTGTGTCTGGGTCTGTGTCAACCGACTGAGGCAAAGGGCGTTTTACAGCCCCTGACGGTGTTTGAGGCACCTGGACAGGCACTAATTGATTGTCCGGCCGTCTCATGTCGTCAAACGACTGCTTTAGCGTGTTGACACTATCCCGTAATTCCATAAATAAAGGCATCCATTCTGGTGTCGACCCCCTAGGAGGTGACATCCCCATATTTGGCAATTGCTCCGCCTCCACACCAATATCGTCCTCATACATGTCGACACACACGTACCGACACACAGCAGACACACAGGGAATGCTCTTAACGAAGACAGGACCCCACTAGCCCTTTGGGGAGACAGAGGGAGAGTTTGCCAGCACACACCAAAAGCGCTATATATGACAGGGATAGCCTTATAATAAGTGCTCCCTGTATAGCTGCTTTAATAATATAGTTTTGCCACAATTTTGCCCCCCCTCTCTTGTTTTACCCTGTTTCTGTAGTGCAGTGCAGGGGAGAGCCTGGGAGCCTTCCTGACCAGCGGAGCTGTGTGAGGAAAATGGCGCTGTGTGCTGAGGAGATAGGCCCCGCCCCTTTTTCGGCGGGCTCGTCTCCCGCTCTTTAGTGGATTCTGGCAGGGGTTAAATATCTCCATATAGCCCCCGGAGGCTATATGTGAGGTATTTTTAGCCAAAAAAGGTTTTCATTTGCCTCCCAGGGCGCCCCCCTCCCAGCGCCCTGCACCCTCAGTGACTGCCGTGTGAAGTGTGCTGAGAGGAAAATGGCGCACAGCTGCAGTGCTGTGCGCTACCTTAAGAAGACTGAGGAGTCTTCTGCCGCCGATTCTGGACCTCTTCTCGTTTCAGCATCTGCAAGGGGGCCGGCGGCGAGGCTCCGGTGACCATCCAGGCTGTACCTGTGATCGTCCCTCTGGAGCTAATGTCCAGTAGCCAAGAAGCCAATCCATCCTGCACGCAGGTGAGTTCACTTCTTCTCCCCTAAGTCCCTCGTTGCAGTGATCCTGTTGCCAGCAGGACTCACTGTAAAATAAAAAACCTAAGCTAAACTTTTCTAAGCAGCTCTTTAGGAGAGCCACCTAGATTGCACCCTTCTCGGCCGGGCACAAAAATCTAACTGAGGCTTGGAGGAGGGTCATAGGGGGAGGAGCCAGTACACACCACCTGATCGTAAAGCTTTACTTTTTGTGCCCTGTCTCCTGCGGAGCCGCTATTCCCCATGGTCCTTTCAGGAACCCCAGCATCCACTAGGACGATAGAGAAATACAGCATGTGAAAAATTCCTAACTGGCCAATTCTGATCATTTTGGGTCGAAATCAAGAATTTCCGACATATTGGATTGTCATGATCTCATGACCCAGGCATTGGTAAAAACAGGGAATTGCCCCGATAGCTGCTTGGTGTGTGGGCCCTACATTACAGTGGTACACCCATGTGACAGTTCTTTTCCATGCACATACCCAATTGGCACTCGAAGTGCCCATTTTCCGTACAGCAAGAAAGGTCCGAGATCCATCTGCCCAGTATGCAAAACAGTTGCTCAATCCATTCACATTTGGAGCTATGTGCAACTCTGAATAGGGGCCTAAATTCAGAACTGATCGCAGAGGCAGTTGCGGGGCGGGAGGGGTCGCACCAGCAGTGTTTAAATCCTGTTGGGGGGGAAGCGGTTCGGACAGTGCAGGCGTGTCCGGACTGTTGCTGGGGTGGGCCGCGGTTGCTATGTGACATCACACGCAGCCGATGCAACTCAAAACATGGCGGGTAGCTGCCTGCTTCTGCAGCTAGGTTACTCGCCAGGTGCGATGCTTTCGCACCTCTGCGAGGGGAGGTAGGGCTTGGCATGCGGGGCGTACTAGCCCTGTGCTAGGTGCCCCGCCCCCCGCATGGCTCTGATTCTGATCGCAGATTTGCGTTTTTTTGCACATCTACGATCAGCTCTGAATCACCCCCTAAGTCACTTAGTCTCAGCAAGTTCAAATATATAGTTTAATTTTGAAGTTGATTAGTATTTGTGGTATGTATCCATAATTATTTTATATGTACAATAAAATAATAGTTGCTCAAATTAACATGGTATCCTTCTTTCATAATACTATTTTTCAGAGGTAAAGCTAGGTACACTAATTATTATTATTACCAGTAGCTCCACCCTCACTTTTTTTTCACAACTTTCTGTTATTCCCCACACCTCTTTGCTACAAACTCCTTAATTGCATATATAATGTGATTAATTTATTCTTAGACTACCATTATATCATTTATATATACTATATCATTTATATATCACACAACCTTTGTCCCCTGCCGTCTTGTGCTACTATTATCTCTATTAGTCTGCCACCCACAAGGCCACCACTACTGCTCCTGTTCTCCCTCTCTTCTGAAACCATTCCTGTCCCCCTAACGTTACCATGCTCTCCATTTCCCCTACTCCATTTCTCTTTGACTAACTTTTTTCACAATTTATGCTAACATTGCTTCCATCTTTCCACTCCTTCTCCTTTTGCCCCCCTAATATGGGGGGCATATCATGTCTACATGTATAAGTTCAACAAGGCCAAAATGTTGACCCGCCTAGCATGTTTACAGTTGCCATGTCGACATTCATCATGACTACATGAATGACACATCGACATGATAGAGTGTCAACATAACATAGCTCAAGTGCAAATTTAAACAGGAATACATAAACGTTTAAATTGCACTTACAATTGATGAGTTGATTGAAGATGTCATCCATGTGGAAATATATAGGTTCTGCTAGAAGCTGAAGAAATTCTGAAAGATGGCGGTCACAACCAATAAATAAAATGCAAGTTGGATTTTATTTGGTAAAAATCCTGTAAAATGAATTTCTGCAGCGGGGTACACTGTGTTCCACAGGGAATACATCGGGGATGTAGAGTTGGATCTTGATCCAGAGGCACCAACAGGCTAAACCTTTGACTGTTCCCAGGATGCACTGCATGGCCTCCTCTATAACCCCGCCTCCGAACACTGGAGCTCAGTTTGTAAGTTGGTGCCTGCAGGGCAGGTCACTTAACAGGGAAGGCTGCGTTAGGCAGCCCTGAAAAGAGCTTTTAGACGACTTCAAGGGCTGCAGCACTTTATATGTCATTGTGACATACTGTGCTGCGGTTCCATCACCTCCCCAGTAGCGCTACATACTCCCGTTGGCTGAGTTCCCGGGTACTTGCGGCGGAGGTGCTTCGGTTACCAGGCACACCACCGCTGACGCTCTCCAGGATCGTATGGCTGCTTCTTAGGGAGGAGGTAAGAGGGTCCCCCCCGCTAAATCGTGTTCCGGACGCGGTCACAGGAGTGTCAGTACAGGGACCCCACTATATCAGGGCAGGTAACACAGGTTGGATTATATAAAATCCGTTTTCAATAGGTTCCACAGTACCCGGTGGTGAGGACCAGCATAGGGGATAAGGTGCTGACCTGTAGCCCCTCCCCGAGCTTGGGGCGCCATCTACTGCTGGTGTTCCCGCCCTGGAGCTGCTTCTCACTACCTGACTGAGATTTAGGCGTCATCTTCTCAAGTAGCTGCGTCTGGTCTCCGGGACTACTGGGCAAAGTCTCCTCTGTAAATCCGTCTGCCTCATCAGCGCTGTGATTTTACAGTCACTTAAGTATTCTACATGTCATCTTAAGACAGTGTTAGTTAAGAAAAAGTGTCTCTCTACCAGAATATTTAGTACAAGTGTTCTGATATATACATCCAGTCTCTGACTGTGCATTGATAGATATATATATATTTCTCTTACGTCCTAGAGGATGCTGGGGACTCCGTAAGGACCATGGGGTATAGACGGGCTCCGCAGGAGACATGGGCACTATAAAGAACTTTAGATGGGTGTGCACTGGCTCCTCCCTCTATGCCCCTCCTCCAGACCTCAGTTAGATCCTGTGCCCAGAGGAGACTGGGTGCACTACAGGGGAGCTCTCCTGAGTTTCTCTGAAAAAGAATTTTGTTAGGTTTTTTATTTTCAGTGAGCACTGCTGGCAACAGGCTCCCTGCATCGTGGGACTGAGGAGAGAGAAGCAGACCTACTTAAATGATAGGCTCTGCTTCTTAGGCTACTGGACACCATTAGCTCCAGAGGGTCGGAACGCAGGTCTCACCCTCGCCGTTCGTCCCGGAGCCGCGCCGCCGTCCTCCTCACAGAGCCGGTAGAAGCCGGGTGAGTATAAGAAGAAAGAAGACTTCAAAGGCGGCTGAAGACTTCAGATCTTCTCTGAGGTAACGCGCAGCGGTAACGCTGCGCGCCATTGCTCACACACACAACACACACAGCGGGCACTGAAGGGTGCAGGGCGCAGGGGGGGCGCCCTGGGCAGCAATTATAAACCTCTTGGGACTGGCTAATAATATATATATATATATATATATATATATAGAGGCTGTGGAGGCACTATATTATAGAATCCCCCGCCAGTATAGAAAATTTGAGCGGGACCGAAGCCCGCGCTGAGGGGGCGGAGCTTGACCCTCCAGCACTAACCAGCGCCATTTTCTCCACAGCACACTGCAGAGAAGCTGGCTCCCCGGACTCTCCCCTGCTGAACACGGTGACAGAGGGCAAAAAAGAGGGGCGGGGCACTTTTTATTGGCGCAATGAGTGTATATTTATATATTTATATAAAAGCGCTGTTTTGTCTGGGAATTTGGTTTCCAGTGTCAGTTGGCGCTGGGTGTGTGCTGGCATACTCTCTCTCTGGGGTATATTTACTAAGGTCCCGATTTTGACCGAGATGCCGTTTTTTCATCAAAGTGTCATCTCGGTAATTTACTAAACTCAAATCACGGCAGTGATGAGGGCATTCGTATTTTTTGGGTAGTCCATGAAAATAATTACGAATGAATACACCATCGGTCAAAACGCGGCTGTTTAAGTATGAATCTCGGTCATTTACTAAGAAGTGCAAAGCAAAAAAAAATAAAACCCTGCCGTGAAAAATTACAACTCGTAAAAAAGTGCTAAAAAAAAACAGAACTGCTTTTTTAATCCGTGATTGTATAGGCATGCAGGGATCCATGAGATCCGTGCATGTATATCAGTGGGAAGGGGTGGGAAAGTGGTTATTTTCTTTAAAAGAATTGCGTGGGGTCCCCCCTCCTAAGCATAACCAGCCTCGGGCTCTTTGAGCCGATCCTGGTTGCAGAAATATGGGGAAAAAATTGACAGGGGTTCCCCCATATTTAAGCAACCAGCATCGGGCTCTGCGCCTGGTCCTGGTTCCAAAAATACGGGGGACAAAAAGAGTAGGGGTCCCCCGTATTTTTAAAACCAGCACCGGGCTCCACTAGCTGGACAGATAATGCCACAGCCGGGGGTCACTTTTATATAGTGCCCTGCGGCCGTGGCATCAAATATCCAACTAGTCACCCCTGGCCGGGGTACCCTGGGGGAGTGGGGACCCCTTCAATCAAGGGGTCCCCCCCCCCAGCCACCCAAGGGCCAGGGGTGAAGCCCGAGGCTGTCCCCCCCATCCAATTGGCTGCGGATGGGGGGCTGATAGCCTTTTGTGAAAATGAAAAGATATTGTTTTTAGTAGCAGTCTACAAAGCCCAGCAAGCCTCCCCCGCATGCTGGTACTTGTGGTTCTCCAAGTACCAGCATGCGGGGGAGGCTTGCTGGGCCTTGTAGTACTGCTACTAAAAACAATATCTTTTCATTTTCACAAAAGGCTATCAGCCCCCCATCCGCAGCCAATTGGATGGGGGGGAAAGCCTTGGGCTTCACCCCTGGCCCTTGGGTGGCTGGGGGGGGGGACCCCTTGATTGAAGGGGTCCCCACTCCCCCAGGGTACCCCGGCCAGGGGTGACTAGTTGGATTTTTGATGCCACGGCCGCAGGGCACTATATAAAAGTGACCCCCGGCTGTGGCATTATCTGTCCAGCTAGAGGAGCCCGGTGCTGGTTTTAAAAATACGGGGGACCCCTACGCTTTTTGTCCCCCGTATTTTTGGAACCAGGACCAGGCGCAGAGCCCGATGCTGGTTGCTTAAATATGGGGGAACCCATGTCATTTTTTTCCCCATATTTCTGCAACCAGGATCGGCTCAAAGAGCCCGAGGCTGGTTATGCTTAGGAGGGGGGACCCCACGCAATTTTTTTTTAAGTTTTACAGTGTTTATTTAAAAAAAAAAAAAAAAATGAACCCCAGCACGGATCACACAGATCCGGCCGAGATTCATTTTGAAAAAGTCGGCAGTGTTTTGCAAATCACTGCCGTAAAAAACAGAAAAAAAAGACGAATGACATCGACATCGGAAAACCCGAAAAGGCAAAATACGGCAGCTTAGTAAATTAGTCGTAATCAATTCAAAAAGTTGCAATTTTACACTATCGATGTCATTCGTGATTGAACTTTGACCTTTTTCCGAAAATTACGAATGTTAGTAAATATACCCCTCTGTCTCTCCAAAGGGCCTTATTGGGGAACTGTCTCCATATAGATATATCCCTGAGTGTGTGGGGGTGTCGGTACGTGTGTGTCGGCATGTCTGAAGCGGAAGGCTCATCTAAGGAGGAGGTGGAGCAGATGATTGTGGTGTCTCCGTCGGCAACGCCGACATATGATTGGATGGATATGCTGAATGTTTTAAATGCAAATGTGTCTTTATTACATCAGAGGTTGGACAAAGCAGAGTCCAGGGATAGAACAGGGAGTCAATCCATGGCTTTGGCTGTGTCACAGGGCCCTTCAGGGTCTCAGAAACGTCCCCTGTCCCAAGTAGCAGAGACCGATACCGACACGGATTCTGATTCCAGTGTCGACTACGATGATGCGAGGTTACACCCAAGGGTGGCCAAAAGTATTCATTATATGATTATTGCAATAAAGAATATCACTGATGACCCCTCTGTCCCTGACAAGAGGGTACACATGTTTAAGGAAAAGAAACCTGAGGTAACCTTTCCCCCATCTCATGAGCTGAACGCGTTATTTGAAAAGGCTTGGGAAACTCCAGACAAGAAACTGCAGATTCTCAAAATAATTCTTATGGCGTATCCTTTCCCTGCGCAGGACAGGTTACGGTAGGAATTCTCACCCAGGGTGGACAAGGCGTTAACGCGCTTGTCCAAAAAGGTGGCGCTGCCGTCTCCAGACACGGCCGCCCTCAAGGATCCTGCTGATCGCAGACAGGAAACTACCTTAAAATCTATTTATACACATACGGGGGCCTTGCTCAGACCGGCAATAGCGTAGGCTTGGGTTTGTAGCGCTGTTGCGGCTTGGACGGATACCTTGTCAGCTGACATTGATGTCCTGGATAGGGATACCATTTTATTGACCTTAGGTCACATTAAAGACGCAGTCTTATATATGAGAGACGCTCAGAGAGATGTTGGTCTGCTAGGTTCAAGAGCCAACGCCATGGCGATTTCTGCTAGGCGAGCCCTGTGGACCCGCCAATGGACAGGTGATGCCGACTCAAAGAAGCATATGGAAGTTTTGCCTTACAAAGGTGAGGATTTATTTGGGGAAGGTCTCGCGGACCTGGTTTCCACAGCTACCGCCGGCAAACCTACTTTTTTACCTTATGTTTCCCCACAGCAAAAGAAAACGCCGCAATATCAGGTGCAGTCCTTTCGGTCCAGAAGAGGACGGGGCTCTTCCTTCCTCGCCAGAGGTAAGGGAAGAGGGAAAAAGCAGCCTGCTACGGCTAGTTCCCAAGAGCAGAAGTCCTCCCCGGCTTCTACTAAATCCACCGCATGACGCTGGGACTCCACTGAGGGAGTCTGCGCCGGTGGGGGCACGTCTTCGACTCTTCAGCCACGTCTGGGTTCAGTCAGACGTGGGTCCTTGGGCAATGGAAATTGTATCCCAAGGCTACAAGCTAGACTTCGAAGACATGCCTCCTCACCAGTGTTTCAAATTGGCTCTACCGGCTTCTCCCCCAGAGAGGGAGATAGTTTTAGCTGCAATTCAAAAACTGTGTCAATAAGTGGTTGTCGAAGTTCCCCTAGTTCAACAGGGGAAGGGGTACTATTCAACCCTATTTGTGGTCCCGAAACCGGATGGCTCGGTCAGACCCATTCTAAATTTGAAATCCCTAAACCTGTACTTGAAAAAGTTCAAATTCAAGATGTAATCGCTCCGGGCAGTTATCTCCAGCCTGGAGGAGGGGGGGGGATTATGGTGTCACTGGACATAAAGGACGCATACCTTCATGTCCCCGTATATCCCCCTCATCAGGCGTACCTGAGATTCGTTGTACAGGACTGTCATTACCAGTTTCAGACGTTGCTGTTAGGGCTTTCCACGGCCCCGAGGATTTTCACCAAAGTAATGGCGGAAATGATGGTGCTCCTGCGCAGGCAGCGAGTCACAATTATCCCGTACTTGGACGATCTCCTGATAAAGGCAAGATCGAGAGATCAGTTGCTGAAAAGCGTGGCGCTCTCCCTGAGAGTGCTGCAGCAATATGGCTGGATTCTGAATCTACCAAAGTCACAGTTGGTTCCAACAACTCGGCTTTCGTTCTTAGGCATGATTCTGGACACGGAACAAAAGAGGGTTTTTCTCCCAATGGAAAAAGCCCAGGAACTCCAGAACATGGTCAGAGACCTGTTAAAACCAAAAAGAGTGTCAGTCCATCAATGCACTGGAGTACTGGGAAAGATGGTGGCGACCTACGAGGCCATCCCCTTCGGCAGGTTTCATGCGAGGACGTTTCAGTGGGACCTTCTGGACAAGTGGTCCGGGTCCCATCTTCAAATTCATCAGAAAATAAGCCTGTCCCCCAGGGCCAGGTTGTCTCTCCTATGGTGGCTGCAGAGTGCTCACCTTCTAGAGGGTCGCAGGTTCGGCATTCAAGACTGGGTTCTGGTAACCACGGACGCGAGCCTCCGAGGATGGGGAGCAGTCACACAAGGAAGAAATTTTCAGGGGATATGGTCAAGCCAGGAGGCTTGTCTACACATCAACGTACTGGAATTGAGGGCCATATACAACGGGCTACGTCAAGCGGAGAATCTTCTTCGTGACCTACCGGTTCTGATTCAATCAGACAACGTCACAACTGTGGCTCATGTAAACCGCCAAGGCGGAACAAGGAGCAGAGTGGCAATGGCGGAAGCCACCAGGATTCTGCGCTGGGCGGAAAATCACGTAAGCGTTTTGGCAGCAGTCTTCATTCCGGGAGTGGACAACTGGGAAGCAGACTTCCTCAGCAGACACGATCTCCATCCAGGAGAGTGGGCACTTCATCAAGAAGTTTTTGCAGAGATAACAAGTCAGTGGGGACTTCCTCAAATAGACATGATGGCGTCACGCCTCAACAAGAAGCTTCGGAGGTATTGTGCCAGGTCAAGGGACCCTCAGGCAGTAGCTGTGGACGCCCTGGTGACACCGTGAGTGTTTCAGTCGGTCTATGTGCTCCCTCCTCTTCCACTCATCTCAAAGATATTGAAAATCATAAGACGGAAAAGAGTGCAGACAATACTCATTGTTCCAGATTGGCCTCGAAGGGCCTGGTATTCCGATCTTCAGGAAATGCTCACAGAAGATCCGTGGCCTCTTCCTCTCAGGGAGGACCTGTTGCAACAGGGGCCCTGCGTGTTCCAAGACTTACCGCGGTTACGTTTGACGGCATGGCGGTTGAACACCGAATCCTAGCGGGGAAAGGCATTCCGGTAGAAGTCATCCCTACTCTGATGAAGGCTAGAAAGGAGGTGACGGCGAAACATTATCACCGTATCTGGAGAAAGTATGTATCTTAGTGTGAAGCCAAGAATGCTCCTACGGAAGTTTTCCATCTGGGCCGTTTTCTCCACTTTCTACAGACAGGAGTGGATATGGGCCTAAAATTAGGCTCCATTAAGGTACAGATTTCGGCCCTATCAATTTTCTTTCAGAAGGAATTGGCTTCTCTCCCAGAAGTCCAGACTTTTGTAAAGGGAGTGCTGCACATACAGCCGCCTTTTGTGCCTCCAGTGGCACCATGGGACCTTAACGTGGTGTTACAGTTCCTAAAATCTCACTGGTTTGAACCTCTTCAAATGGTTGAATTGAAATTTCTCACTTGGAAGGTGGTCATGTTGTTGGCCTTGGCATCTGCAAGGCGGGTGTCTGTGCGGCTTTGTCTCACAAAAGCCCCTATCTGATTTTCCATATGGATAGAGCAGAATTAAGGACTCGTCCTCAATTTTTGCCTAAGGTGGTTTCATCGTTTCATATGAACCAACCTATTGTATAGTAGAGGACGCCAGGCCTATTAGGACGCTGCAGTGGCTAGTATATGAAGTGGCTAGTTATTAAGTGGCAGCTAATATCAATAGCAGTGTTATACCTGTGTTAAACCGAAGGAAAACAGAAGTCAAACAAACTTACAAATTAACAGAAGGACTGCATTACAACCTAAAAACTCTGGAACTTTATGTGGCCTCTCCTCGCCTCAAACATGAGAACACCAAGACCAGGCTTACCACCTCTCTGGCTGAGAACATCAAGTCTGCCCCTGGGCCTAACCATCAAGATGAACAGGGAACTGTGGGGGAAGAGCACCAGGACCAGCAGGGACATCACCATTGCGTCTGAGTATGCCCCCCTCATTCTCCTACCCACCTGTACTAAGATCTGATCAAAATGTTATCCCACTCCTACTTCTGCCACTAGTTACCTGCTATTGTTTTTTTTTTTTCTCTCCATTGCTCGCTTCCAACCCACCATGTGTTTTTCCTGTAATGTTTACCTCCACTGATTGCACACCTTTCCATTGTGCCCTACATGCAGGGTACATCATACTACTACATAAGCATCAGTTTTCCCATATATGAACTTGGCCCTTGTATGGCTCACCTCCCACGGTGTAACCTTCAAAGTGCGCCCAACATGGCTGCCCCATATGGTACACTTGTGGATGGGATGAAAAATACATGGACCTTGTGGTTTTGTTGGAACCCTACTCTAAACTGTAGGACTCTGAAATCACCCCCATTTTGTGTCATCTCTTCTAGGGGTAGACTATTCCACCCTGGGTAATCCTGCGCTTAGCGCCCAAGATGGCTGCTGCACTTGGTACCTATGAGGGTGGAATACACAACCCTTGGAAGTTATTACCCAAAATGCCTGCACCAATCCTGCGTTATGCTTTCTGTGGGCTTAAGGTTTTTCTTTTATGTCTGTGTTGCTTGTCTATTGTTGTATTACTCAAATCCTCTGTATCATGTGCATTGTTTTTGATGTCTGTAAAGCGCCTTGAGTCCTGTTGGAGAAAGAGCGCTATATAAATAAAATTATTATTATTATTATTATTATTGTGGTACCTGTGGCTACGAAGGACTTGGAGGATTCCAAGTCCCTTGATGTAGTCAGGGCCTTAAAAATATATGTAACCAGGACGGCTCGTGTTAGGAAAACAGAGGCACTGTTTGTCCTGTATGCAGCCAACAAGGTTGGCGCTCCTGCTTCTAAGCAGACTATTGCTCGCTGGATCTGTAACACGATTCAGCTGGCTCATTCTACGGCTGGATTGCCGTTACCAAATTCGGTAAAGGCCCATTCCACTAGGAAGGTCGGGTTCAAACACTTTTGATAAATTCTACAAGTTTGATACCTTGGCTGAGGAGGACCTCATGTTTGCTCAATCGGTGCTGCAGAGTCATCTGCACTCTCCCGCCCGGTCTGGAGCTTTGGTATAATCCCCATGGTCCTTACGGAGTCCCCAGCATCCTCTAGGACGTAAGAGAAAATAAGATTTTAAACCTACCGGTAAATCTTTTTCTCCTAGTCCGTAGAGGATGCTGGGCGCCCGTCCCAGTGCGGACATATTTCTGCAAGGTTTGTATATAGTTATTGCTTACATAAGGGTTATGTTACAGTTAAGATCAGTCGTGGGCTGATACTGTTTTGTTCATACTGTTAACTGGTTGCGTATATTCCATGTTATACGGTGTGGATGGTGTGGGCTGGTATGAATCTTGCCCTTAGAGTAACAAAAATCCTTTCCTCGTACTGTACGTCTCCTCTGGGCACAGTTTCTCTAACTGAGGTCTGGAGGAGGGGCATAGAGGGAGGAGCCAGTGCACACCCATCTAAAGTTCTTTATAGTGCCCATGTCTCCTGTGGAGCCCGTCTATACCCCATGGTCCTTAGGGAGTCCCCAGCATCCTCTACGGACTAGGAGAAAAAGATTTACCGGTAGGTTTAAAATCTTATTATATACCTCACTGATTCTCCACGCTAAGATAAGCTCCTAGTTCTCATTTTATAGTCTTGTGCCTCTTTTATGTATTTTGGACCCCTAATTTATTTTTTTATCATATATATTTTTTACTCTAGTCATAGTTTTATCTCTACACTTTCCATATAGTGCTTATATGTTTTCCTTGAATTGTTTTTATTTTTATTTATAATTGCCGGTCTCAACCTCTGTTCAGAATAAAATAATTTTTATATTTTATAAAAAAATTGGTTTGTCTCATCATGTAAAAAAAATATTTTTTTAGCTTTATTATCTATCTCCATATATTCCTTAGTCTTCTTTTTTTTTTTTTTTTTATATAATTTTTATTGAAACACTCAAAAATCCATAATACATACAAATTCCTTGATAACCTTGAAAATAAGAATTTACTCACCGGTAATTCTATTTCTCGTAGTCCGTAGTGGATGCTGGGAACTCCGTAAGGACCATGGGGAATAGCGGGCTCCGAAGGAGGCTGGGCACTCTAGAAAGATTTATGACTACCTGGTGTGCACTGGCTCCTCCCACTATGACCCTCCTCCAAGCCTCAGTTAGGACACTGTGCCCGGACGAGCAGACATAATAAGGAAGGATTTAGAATCCCGGGTAAGACTCTTACCAGCCACACCAATCACACCGTACAACTCGTGATACTATATCCAGTTTGACAGTATGAAAACAACTGAGCCTCTCAACAGATGGCTCAACAATAACCCTTTAGTTAACAATAACTATTTACAAGTATTGCAGACAATCCGCACTTGGGATGGGTGCCCAGCATCCACTACGGACTACGAGAAATAGAATTACCGGTGAGTAAATTCTTATTTTCTCTAACGTCCTAGTGGATTCTGGGAACTCCGTAAGGACCATGGGGATTATACCAAAGCTCCCAAACGGGCGGGAGAGTGCGGATGACTCTGTAGCACCGAATAAGAGAACTCCAGGTCCTCCTCAGCCGGGGTATCAAATTTGTAGAATTTTGCAAACGTGTTTGCCCCTGACCAAGTAGCTGCTCGGCAAAGTTGTAAAGCCGAGACCCCTCGGGCAGCCGCCCAAGATGAGCCCACCTTCCTTGTGGAATGGGCATTTACAGATTTTGGCTGTGGTATGCCTGCCACAGAATGTGCAAGCTGAATTGTACTACAAATCCAGCGAGCAATAGACTGCTTAGAAGCAGGAGCACCCAGCTTGTTGGGTGCATACAGGATAAACAGCGAGTCAGATTTTCTGACTTCAGCCGTCCTGGAAACATATATTTTCAGGGCCCTGACAACGTCTATCAACTTGGAGTCCTCCAATTCACTAGTAGCCGCCGGCACCACAATAGGCTGGTTCAGGTGAAACGCTGACACCACCTTAGGGAGAAATTGGGGACGAGTCCTCAACTCTGCCCTATCCATATGGAAAATCAGATAAGGGCTTTTATATGATAAAGCCGCCAATTCTGACACTCGCCTGGCTGAAGCCAAGGCTAATAACATGACCACTTTCCACGTGAGATATTTCAGATCCACGGTTTTTAGTGGCTCAAACCAATGTGATTTTAAGAAACTCAACATCACGTTGAGATCCCAAGGTGCCACTGGAGGCACAAACGGGGGCTGAATATGCAGCACTCCTTTTACAAAAGTCTGAACTTCAGGTACTGAAGCTAGTTCTTTTTGAAAGAAAATCGACAGAGCCGAGATCTGTACTTTAATGGAGCCTAGTTTTAGGCCCATATCCACTCCTGCTTGCAGGAAATGCAGAAATCGACCTAGTTGAAATTCCTCTGTTGAGGCCTTATTGGCCTCGCACCATGCAACATATTTTCGCCATATGCAGTGATAATGCGTTGACGTAACATCTTTCCTGGCCTTAATAAGCGTAGGAATGACTTCTTCCGGAATACCCTTTTCCTTTAGGATCCGGTGTTCAACCGCCATGCCGTCAAACGCAGCCGCGGTAAGTCTTGGAACAGACAGGGCCCCTGCTGTATCAGGTCCTGTCTGAGCGGTAGAGGCCACGGGTCCTCTGAGAGCATCTCTTGAAGTTCCGGGTACCACGCTCGTCTTGGCCAATCCGGAACCACGAGAATTGTGTTTACTCCTCGCTTTCTTATTATTCTCAATACCTTTGGAATGAGAGGCAGAGGAGGGAACACATAAACCGACTGGTACACCCACGGTGTCACTAGAGCGTCCACAGCTATCGCCTGAGGGTCCCTTGACCTGGTGCAATATCTTTTTAACTTTTTGTTGAGACGGGACGCCATCATGTCCACCTGTGGTTTTTCCCAACGGTTTACCAGCATCTGGAAGACTTCTGGGTGGAGGTCGTGTCTGCTGAGGAAGTCTGCTTCCCAGTTGTCCACTCCCGGAATGAACACTGCTGACAGTGCTAGTACATGATTCTCCGCCCATCGGAGAATTTTTGTGGCTTCTGCCATCGCCATCCTGCTTCTTGTGCCGCCCTGTCGATTTACATGGGCGACTGCCGTGATGTTGTCTGACTGGATCAGCACCGGCTGGTGTAGGAGCAGGGCTTTTGCTCGACTTAGGGCATTGTAGATGGCCCTTAGTTCCAGAATATTTATGTGAAGGGAAGTCTCCTAACTCGACCATAGTCCTTGGAAGTTTCTTCCCTGTATGACTGCCCCCCAGCCTCGAAGGCTGGCATCCGTGGTCACCAGGACCCAGTCCTGTATTCCGAACCTGCGGCCCTCTAGAAGATGGGCACTCTGCAGCCACCACAGTAGAGACACCCTGGTTCTTGGAGACAGGGTTATTAAGCGATGCATCTGAAGATGCGATCCGGACCACTGGTCCAACAGGTCCCACTGAAAGATTCTGGCATGGAACCTGCCGAAGGGAATTGCTTCGTAAGAAGCTACCATCTTTCCCAGGACCCGTGTGCAGCGATGCACTGATACCTGTTTTGGTTTCAGGAGGTCTCTGACTAGAGATGACAACTCCCTGGCTTTCTCCTCCGGGAGAAACACTTTCTTCTGGACTGTATCCAGAATCATACCCAGGAACAGTAGCCGTGTCGTCGGAACCAGCTGTGACTTTGGGATATTCAGAATCCAGCCGTGCTGGTGCAGCACCTCCTGAGATAGTGCTACTCCCACCAACAACTGTTCCTTGGACCTCGCTTTTATTAGGAGATCGTCCAAGTACGGGATAATTAAAACTCCCTTTCTTCGAAGGAGTATCATCATTTCCGCCATAACCTTGGTAAATACCCTCGGTGCCGTGGACAGTCCAAACGGCAGCGTCTGGAATTGGTAATGGCAATCCTGTACCACAAATCTGAGGTACTCCTGGTGAGGATGGTAAATGGTGACATGCAAGTAAGCATCCTTGATGTCCAGGGATACCATGTAATCCCCCTCGTCCAGGCTTGCAATAACCGCCCTGAGCGATTCCATCTTGAACTTGAATTTCTTTATGTACGTGTTCAAGGATTTCAAATTTAGAATGGGTCTCACCGAACCGTCCGGTTTCGGTACCACAAATAGTGTGGAATAATAACCCCGGCCTTGTTGAAGTAGGGGTACCTTGATTATCACCTGCTGGGAATACAGCTTGTGAATTGCCGCTAGCACCGCCTCCCTGTCTGAGAGAGCAATCGGCAAGGCAGATTTTAGGAACCGGTGGGGTGGGGACGCCTCGAATTCCAGCTTGTACCCCTGAGATACTATTTGCAGGATCCAGGGATCCACCTGTGAGCGAACCCACTGATCGCTGAAATTTTTGAGGCGACCCCCCCACCGTACCTGGCTCCGCCTGTGGAGCCCCACCGTCATGCGGCGGACTTGGAAGAAGAAGCGGGGGAGGACTTTTGCTCCTGGGAACCTGCTGTTTGTTGCAGCCTTTTTCCCCTACCTCTGCCTCTGGACAGAAAGGACCCGCCTTTTCCACGCCTGTTTTTCTGGGTCCGAAAGGACTGAACCTGATAAAACGGCGCCTTCTTAGGCTGTGAGGGGACATGGGGTAAAAATGCTGACTTCCCAGACGTTGCTGTGGAAACTAGGTCCGAGAGACCATCCCCAAATAATTCCTCACCCTTATATGGTAACACTTCCATGTGCTTTTTTGAATCTGCATCTCCTGTCCACTGGCGAGTCCATAAGCCTCTCCTAGCAGAAATGGACAATGCACTTACTTTAGATGCCAGTCGGCAGATTTCCCTTTGTGCATCTCTCATATATAAGACTGAGTCTTTTATATGGTCTATGGTTAACAGGATCGTGTCTCTGTCTAATGTGTCAATATTTTCTGACAGTTTATCTGACCACGCAGCGGCAGCACTGCACATCCAAGCTGACGCAATAGCTGGCCTAAGTATAATGCCTGTGTGTGTATATACAGACTTCAGGATCGCCTCCTGCTTTCTATCAGCAGGTTCCTTGAGGGCGGCCGTATCCGGAGACGGTAGTGCCACCTTTTTAGACAAACGTGTGAGCGCTTTATCCACCCTAGGAGGTGTTTCCCAACGTGACCTATCCTCTGGCGGGAAAGGGAACGCCATTAGTACCTTCTTAGGAATTACCAATTTTTTATCAGGGAAAGCCCACGCTTCTTCACACACTTCATTTAATTCATCTGATGGGGGAAAAACTACAGGTAGTTTTTTCTCCCCAAACATAATACCCTTTTTAGTGGTACCTGTATTTATATCAGAAATGTGTAACACCTCTTTTATTGCCTCAATCATGCAGTGAATGGCCTTAGTGGGCATCAGGTTAGACTCATCGTCGTCGACACTGGTGTCAGTATCAGTGTCGACATCTGGGTCTGCTTGAGGTAGCGGGCGTTTTAGAGCACCTGACGACCCATGCGACGCCTGGGCAGGCACGAGCTGAGAAGTCGGCTGTCCCACATTTGGCATGTCGTTGATTTTCTTATATAAGGAGTCTATACGTGCACTCATTACTTTCCATAAGCCCATCCACTCAGGTGTCTGCCCCGCAGGGGGTGACATCCCTTCTAAAGGCATCTGCTCCGCCTCCACATCATTATCCTCATCAAACATGTCGACACAGCCGTACCGACACACCGCACACACACAAGGAATGCTCCGAATGAGGACAGGACCCACAAAAAGCCCTTTGGGGGGACAGAGTGAGAGTATGCCAGCACACACCAGAGCGCTATATAATGCAGGGACTAACTGAGTTATGTCCCCTATAGCTGCTTTTTATATTATATATATATATATATATATATATATATTGCGCCTAAATTTAGTGCCCCCCTCTCTGTTTTTACCCTGTTCTGTACTGTAGACTGCAGGGGAGAGCCAGGGAGCTTCCTTCCAGCGGATCTGTGAAGGAGAAATGGCGCCAGTGTGTCTGAGGGAGATAGCTCCGCCCCTTTTCCGCGGCCTATTCTCCCGCTTTTTTCTGGATTCTGGCAGGGGTATTTACCACATATATAGCCTCTGGGGCTATATATTGTGGTATTTTTGCCAGCCAAGGTGTTTTTATTGCTGCTCAGGGCGCCCCCCCCAAGCGCCTTGCACCCTCAGTGACCGGAGTGTGAAGTGTGCATGAGGAGCAATGGCGCACAGCTGCAGTGCTGTGCGCTACCTTGGTGAAGACTGATGTCTTCTGCCGCCGTTTTTCCGGACCTCTTCTTGCTTCTGGCTCTGTAAGGGGGACGGCGGCGCGGCTCCGGGACCGAACACCAAGGACTGGGCCTGCGGTCGATCCCTCTGGACCTAATGGTGTCCAGTAGCCTAAGAAGCCCAATCCGGCTGCAAGCAGGCGAGTTCGCTTCTTCTCCCCTTAGTCCCTCGCTGCAGTGAGCCTGTTGCCAGCAGGTCTCACTAAAAATAAAAAACCTAAACTATACTTTCTTTCTAAGGGCTCAGGAGAGCCCCTAGTGTGCATCCAACCTCGGCCGGGCACAAAATCTAACTGAGGCTTGGAGGAGGGTCATAGTGGGAGGAGCCAGTGCACACCAGGTAGTCATAAATCTTTCTAGAGTGCCCAGCCTCCTTCGGAGCCCGCTATTCCCCATGGTCCTTACGGAGTTCCCAGCATCCACTAGGACGTTAGAGAAATTATCCTTAAAAAGTTCTATGCAGAGCTTCGTACATGACATTAGCCAGATACTAATCCAAACGTACATCTCAATATTCCGAAACAACGCATTATTCAGACATACAGCAGGCATTTCTGTTGTACAAAAAATACAGTTCAGTGTCTTTTCCCATGAGACTATGTATTTAAAGATCATTCCCATTCAGCCCCGTGTCCCCAACCACCCCTTAGTTTCAATAAGTCAATGGGCGCAAGTGAGGTAATCAGGGTGACACATTTACCGGTGGATCTCCAGATAGTTCTCGAATAGCATACCATTGTGTGAGTTTCAGGGAGTCACGTATTCTGGTACGTAACTCAATTGACAAAATATCAATATAGCTTTCCCAGGTTCCGAAGAACCCTGCCGATCGCTTCTCTTTCTCCAACATAGTATCAATCCACTCCATGTTAAATACATGGTGTAGTTTTTCTTTAAATAATTTCATGGTGGGGGGAGTAGCCCCAATCCATGTCTGCAGAATTGCCTTGCGGGCGGTCGCACTTATAATTAATAACAAACGCTTACATCCTCTCTCTATACGTCGCTCTTCCGGCAACATACCAAATATTGCCCACTTATCCGTGAAAAGAATATAATTTACCAAATTGTCAAGGGCAAATCGTCTTATTATAAGCCAGAATATTCTCAGCATGGGGCATTTCCAAAAATAATGATACTTGTCTGCTATATCAGCATGACATCTAGGGCAAGAAGCAGATGATATCAACCCTGCCAGATGCTGTCTGCGTGGTGAAAAATAAGCCCCATGAAAGATGTTCAAAAACATTTCCTGATATTGAATCGCCGGAATTGTCTTTCTCGACCAGCAGAGTGTCTTCAGCAAACCTTCACAAGTCAGGGAGGGGATGACGCGCACCCAAGCGGACATACCCGACTGAATTTGGTTATGGTCAATACCCTTTCTCAGAAAAGCATAATGATGTGAGATCGCTCCCTTAACCGTTAAGTCTGATGCCAGCAGTATGTCCAAAGTATTATTCCAGTCATCGTGAGATAGTTTCCCCACCACTGACATAGCATAATGCTTAGCCTGTATGTATGCGAATGGGTATCTTTGGAAACTTGGGAATCTTTCCGACGCTACTGTGTACGAAAACGGTGTTCTGGTAACCCTATTCAAAAGCGCCCCCACATTATACAGTCCCTCAAGTTTTAATCTGTCATAGGGCGTTGCTGTCAACCCACCCTGAAAATCAGGGTTGTTTAGAAATTGTGAGTAAAGGGTATGATAAGAATTTAAATTCTGTCTATGACAGAGTATATGCCAGAGACGTTTCGTAGTCCATAGTAAGGGGTTATTACGTATATTATCTTCTACTTCGCTGTCTTGTAAGTGTAACAAACCCGTCAAATTGCAGTCGGTTAAAAACTGTCCTTCCAAATAAGTGTTAGCATAAAGGTCTTTTTCCGATAACCAATCTCGCAAGTCTTGCAGTACTGCTGCTTGATTATAATGTAAAATATTAGGAAAATTAATACTCCCGTTAGTGACCGGTTGTTGTAGTTTTATCAGCCCTATACGCGGTCTCTTAGTTCCCCAAATAAATTTTCTGAAAAGGGCGTTAAGTGAACCAATATATTTTTGGGATAAAAGAAGAGGTAAAGCCTGCAAGATATACAACCATCTTGGGAATGTCACCATCTTGATAAGGTTCGCTCTCCCCACATATGACAGCATGAGGTGGCCCCAACCCTTCAGCTCTCTCGCCGTATCCGTTAATGCCATAGAAAAATTTAATCTATAGAGTTCTGCTGGGCGCTTAGGAAGACGAATACCTAAGTAGTCTATGTATGATCTAGCCCACCGCACTGCAATCGCATGGCCCCAGTACGGAGTGGTAATGGAAGGGTGCAAACAAAGACCTACCGATTTAGCCAAATTGACCGTAAATCCCGAGATTTCACCAAATTCTTCCAGCTTCTCTAAAATTTTTTGCAAAGAAGACTTTGGATCATCTATATATAATAATACATCGTCCGCAAAGGCCGATAATTTCATTTCAACCTCCCCCACCCTTATGCCCTTGAATTCAGTCTTCTTTTTTAATAATTAACAATTTAAACACAACCGGTCGCTGTATCCCTATCCCTATATCTGTATCCTCTTTATTAGCATTTTACCTATGCTTTTTACTTAGAGGCTAGCTGACACCCTATAATATTCAGGGAGTATTCTATGTAAATCAATAGTGTTTTTTTTATATATAATTGTTGTTTACATGCGCATGTGGCACCCTACTCCTATTGCTTTTATATATACTAGTCCAGTGCAGTTTTATTGTGTGTCTAAAATAATTATCTGCTTTGTCATAGTGACTGTGTGTGCCTGCATCTGCTGTATGTAGGGGGTCATTCCGAGTTGATCGCTCGCTGCCGATTTTCGTAGCGCATCGATCAGGTAAAAAAATGGCAAAACTGCGCATGCATATGCACCGCAATGCGCACGCACTGGATCTAGCGAAGAATCCATTCGCATAGCCGATCGCAAGGAGATTGACAGGAAGAGGGTGTCAACTGACCGTATTCTGGGAGTGTTTGGGAAAAAGCAGGCGTGTCCAGGCGTTTGCAAGGCGGACGTCAATTCCGGGACCTTCGTCAATTCCGGGACCTTCGTCGCTGCAATCATCGCACAGAATAAGTAACTACAGGGCTGGTCTTGTTTTGCACAAAATGTTTTTGTACCACTCGGTTGCACAGGCGTTCGCACACTTGCAAAGCGAAAATACACTCCCCCGTGGGCAGCGACTATGCGTTTGCACGGCTGCTAAAAGTAGCTAGCAAGTGATCAACTCGGAATGACCCCCTTATCACTTTCAGTGTGTCACAGCTATAGCTATCACTGTATTCTATACCCTGGGGCGCTAGGTGCGTCAGGGTCAAATATATAGTGCTGCGCAGTATATACTGTTAAGTGTATTTTACTGTGCTCTTCAGTCACCTCATACTGCATTTATTCTCTGTTTATGTTCTGTATTTACTGTCACATAAATAAGGGAGTGTTTTGCAGGTATTGTATTTGTCTGGCTATAGTGTACTGTTACGCTCTACGGCTACATTCCCTATAATGTCTGCCACAAATGGCGGGAAACCCGCGGGCGCTCCTGCATCATGCAGTGCTTGCGCCAAGGATTTACCTGAGGGGGAAGTTTTAACTGATGGCCTGTGTACTGGGTGCCATACATCTCCCAGTCAGCCCGCAGCCCCTGTAGCCAATCAGAAGCCAACTTGGGCAGTGTTCTCAAATATGCTGAATATGCTTGTGACACGTCTTACGCCCCCTGTGGGACCTCCTGTGCCATTCCAGCAACATATTTTCCCTGTAGTTAATCCGCCCTGGGCGGACACTCTGTCTACCCACATACAACAATTAAATCAATCTTTAGTTAGACAAAAGTCTACCCCACATCCCTCTGGGGTCAAGGGGTCATCTAAGCGGGCCGCTTCCTCCTCACAATCCACTAATATTTCAGATAATTCTTCTGATGAGGATGGGGAATATACTGATCCTTCAGACACTGATACAGTTGCTTCTGACGAGGAACCTACAACTCAGGTTGATGTTCCTGACCTAGTGGAGGCTATTAAGCTGATTTTACAAATTGATGATGAGGTAGATCCCACTATGGTGTCTAAGAAACCTGATAAGTTCAAACGCCAGAGGGTTGCTAAAGTAGTCTTACCACATTCTGACCATTTAATCGACATACGTCAGGAATCCTGGTCTTCTCCAGGAAAGAAATTCTCCCTGTCTAAGAAGATGCTAGCTCATTATCCTATCCCTGCGGAGTTGAGTAACAAGTGGGAAAATCCACCGCTGGTGGACTCTCATGTCGCCCGTCTTGTGGTGTCATCTACTCTGCCTGTCACCCCTGTCACCTCACTGAAGAAACTGATGGATAAGTGCGTGGAGGGATGCCTAAAGTCTATTTACTCCCTTACCGGTGCTGTACATAGACCCACTATAGCAGCCTCCTGGGCCGCAAAAGGAATTGAAGCATGGGTTCAGGCATTAGAGAAAGATCTACCTCAGGATATTTCTGACACTGCCAGACAATATCTGTCTCGTATTACCACCGCCTCCCACTATATTCAGGAGGCATCCTCTGAGGCAGGTGTAATGGCGGCCAAGGCATCTACTACGTCTATACTGGCTCGCCGAATTCTATGGTTGAGGTATTGGAAGGTGGACCTGGACTCCAAAAAGACTTTGGAGGTGCTCCCTTTTAAGGGAGACATCCTTTTGGGGAAGATCTGAATAAGATTGTGACTGACTTGGCGACTGCTGAGACTGCGCTTCTCCTAAGTACTAATCCTTTTGCACCGAAGGCTAAGAGTACTACTTTTCATTCCTTCTGACCTCCAGGGAAAGCAAAGGGCCAGGCGTAGCCGAGACAGGCTCATGCCTCTAAAACCACTAAGTCCAAACCTAAACAATCCTGGGCTGCCCGTCAGCCTGCTCCCAAACAAGATAAGCCTGCTGCATGACGGGACGGGCCTCCCCCTGGGGTATACCAGGGTGAGGGGCCGGCTTCTGCAATTCACCCAGGTCTGGTTAAGGACCACTTCAGACGCCTGGGTGTGGGAAGTTGTCTTTCACGGGTTCACTGTCTCTTTCAAGAGACGTCCCCCTCGCCAGTTCTGCACAAATGTTTTTCCTTCAGATCTGTTGAAAGCGCAAGCTCTACACCTGTTTGTGCGATCCCTCCTGGACACGGGAATGGTAGTGCCGGTACCTCTGTCCCAGAGAGGCAGGGGATACTATTCAACCCTGTTTCTAGTCCAGAAACCCAATAGGTCCTTCCGGCCTATACTTAACCTCAAATCATTGAACAGATTTGTGAGAGTGTCCAAATTCCATATGGAAACACTCTATTGTACTGGCCATGGAACCTGAAGACTATATGGTATCCCTGGAAATACAGGATGCTTACCTGCATATACCTATTGCCATATCGCATCAGCAATATCTGTGGTTTGCTATTGGCAATCTACATTTTCAATTCCATGCTCTGCCATTTGGACTGGCCACGGCCCCTCGGAACTTCACTAGGTCATGGCCATGATAACGGCCCTTCTCCGCTGTCAGGGAATCAGGATCCTGCTCTATCTGGACGACTTGCTGATCCTGGCGAACTCCTAAGATGTTCTTCTCATTCATCTGGAACTCACAGTCCAATTCCTACAAGCCCACGGGTGGCTCATCAACTGGAAAAGTCCTAGCTGGTCCCTGCTTGGAGCATGGTGCACCTGGGGGCACTGCTGGACACACACAGCTAAAGATTGTTTCTATCTCCAGAGAAAGTCCTGAAACTTCAGGACAGGACACTTTCTTGCTCAATAGTGTCGATACACTCGGCGATGCAAGTACTAGGCTTCATGGTGTCGACATGGTAGAGTACAATCAATTTTATTCCCGCCCTCTGCAGAGGTTAATCCTTTCCAAGTGGGACGGCCTGCCTCATCGGATCAGGTCTCAAAAGATCTCCTTGACTCCGGAGGTTCGTCTGTCACTGAGCTGGTGGCTACAGGATCGTCAGTTGAGCAGGGCCCGTCTCTTCTGGATCTCCAACTGGGTCCTACTGACTACGGATGCCAGTCTGCAGGGTTGAGGCGCGGTGTTAGAGCAACACTCTCTCCAGGGTCGGTAGACCAAGGAGGAATCTCTCATCCCGATAAACATTCTAGAACTGCGGGCAGTGTTCATTGCTTTGACGCTTCCCCTGCCTCTGATACAGACTAGGCCTGTTCAAGTACAATCAGACAACGCCACCACGGTGGCATATATAAATCATCAAGGCAGAACTCAAAGCCACATGGCAATGATGGAAGTATCAAAAATCCTTCGTTGGGCGGAACGCCATCTGCCAGCAATGTCGACAGTGTTCATTCCCAGAGTCCTCAACTGGGAGTGGATTTCCTGAGTCGTCATCCGGAAGTGGAGTGGAGTCATCATCCGGAAGTCTTTCAACTCCTAGTGGACAAGTGGGGCCTACCAGATGTAGACCTGATGGCGTTTCGACACAATCACAAGGTTCCAGTCTTTGGATCAAGGACAAGGGATCCTCAAGCAGCGTTCGTGGACGCACTGGCAATTCCATGGAACTTTCAGCTGCCATACATGTTCTCTCCAGTGTCACTCCTGCCCAGGGTACTACGGAAGTTCAAGCAAAACGGAGGAATATTACTTCTAGTCGCTCCAGCGTGGCCCAAATGGCATTGGTTCTCAGACCTGCAGGGAGTATCGATCAACGCACAGATCTCCTTGTTCAGGGCCCTTGTGTCTACCCGGACCTGGGTAGACTGGCTTTGATGGCGTGGCTCTTGAAGCTTCACTCCTGTGGGCCAAAGGACTCTACGAGGCGGTTATCCAAACTATGCTGAAGGCCCACAAACCGGCTTCTGCACGAATTTATTACAGGGTCTGGAATTCTTACTTCACCTGGTGTGCTGCTAAGAATTACGATGCATACAATTTAAGAACATCCACACTTTTGGCTTTTCTGCAACAAGGCCTAGACGTAGGCATTCATCTGGCCTCCGTCAAGGTTCATATTTCTGCATTGTCTGTGTGGTTTCAGAGAAAGATTGCATCTATTCCTGATGTTCATACTTTCACTCAGGGCGTTTTTACGGATTCAGTCTCCCTATGTCCCTCCTGTAGCTCCATGGGATCTGTCTGTTGTCTTGAATGCCCTACAAGAGTCTCCATTTCAACCTCTTGAGTCTGTGGACCTTAAATGTCTTACGCTTAAGGTTGTGTTTCTGCTGGATATTGCCTCTGCTAGGAGGGTGTCGGATTTAGACGCTTTGTCCTGTCTTCCACCCTTTCTGATTTTTCACCGTGACCGGGCAGTTCTTAGAACTCGTCCCAGTTATCTACCTAAGGTGGTGTCATCTTTCCATCCTAACCAAGATTGTGGTTCCGGCTTTTATCTCTTCTGGTTTGTCCTCCAAAGAGCGATCTTTGTATGTGGTACGGGCTCTCCGTATTTACATAGAGAGGACTGCTTCTCTCAGGAGGTCCGATACCCTTTTTGTACTTTTTGTTTTTCACAAACGTGACTGGTCAGCGAACAAGCAAACCTTGGCTAGATGGATTAGAATGGTGATTGCACGAGCATATGCACAGGCTGGCCTTCCAGCTCCTTCTGCTATCAAAGCCCATTCTACTAGGTCTTGTTGGACCTTCTTGGGTAAGCTCGCCGAGGCGCGTCCGCTGAACAATTGTGCAAGGCGGCTTCGTGGTCCTCAGTGAACACGTTCATTAGGTTTTATCCCTTTCATACTTCCGCCTTCCAGGATGCTTCCTTTGGACGTCGGGTTCTTGTACCCGCTACAGTGCGTCCCCTCCCATGAGGAACTGCTTTAGGACATCCCCGATGTGTTCCCTGTGGAACACAGTGTACCCCGCTGCAGAAAAAGAGATTTATGGTAGACTTACCATAGTTAAATCTCTTTCTGTGATGCACACTGGTTCCACGGGGTGCCCACCCTGACGCACTTAGCTTCTTTGGGTTTGTATGGCATTAGCCGCTGGTCCCTTCTCCTGTCGTGAGAATGTGGTTCTATGTGACTAACGTCTGCCTTCTCTTTTACCTGCTACAGCATTGGACTGGTTAACGAAACTGAGCTCCAGTGTCCGGAGGCGGGGTTATAGAGGAGGCCATGCAATGCATCCTGCAAGCAGTCAAAGCTTTAGCCTGTTGGTGCCTCTGGATCAAGATCCAACTCTACACCCCTGATGTATTCCCTGTGGAACCCAGTGTACCTCACAGAAAGAGATTTAACTATGGTAAGTCTACCATAAATCTCCTTTTTCATGGTTGCAGTGTAATAATTCCAGGAGGCGACAGAGGGCCTAATTCAGACCTGATCGCTCCTCTGCGAATTTGCAGAGGTTTGCGATCGGATAGTCACCGCCCAGACAGACTGTGCGAAAAGCTTTGCAAACGCCGGTCAGCTGCAAATCTGTTTATGCAACTCACTCATCATCTAATGTTTTTTCCACTCTCTGCGTAGCCCAAGACTTACTCCTAGACTGTGAAAGAAACAGGTTAGTCGGGCCGAAGCTGATGTCACACAACCTCCATAAAAAAAGTTTGGGCACGCCTGCGTTTTTCCTGACACTCCCAGAAAATGTCCCGTTACCACCTCCAAACGTCCGCTTCCTGTCAATTAACCTCCATTCGCCTAGCGATCAAGAAAGACCATGATAATCGGCCACCTTGCGTATTCATACAACAGCGATCGTGTGTCAATTAGACCCAGAAGCATTTGTCTTCAGTCACCAGGTGTGCATGGGGTGGGGGTGTGGTGGCAGGAGCACTGAGAGGTGTAAAGAAGGCTGACAATCTTGTAGTGCTATGCCCTGTGAGCCTTTAGTGTAAGAGAGGCAGCGCACAGCCATTTGCACACCGCTTACCCGCCCCTGGAGTCGAGGATGAAGTTCCGCCATGGTCTGTTGATAGGGGAAGTCTTTTACTGGGGTGATGGGGTATCAGATGATCTCTCTTAGAGTGGGGGCTAAAGTCATGCCACTGAATAGCTGAACATTGTTAAGGCAATCTCTGATGTCCACATTTGTTATGAAACATCACCCAGGCTGCGGTGTACCCTACAATTCTACCTCCATCTCATATTGGAACACTGTGGCAAGTAAATTACTTTAATAAATTGGCATTTTTTTGTGCACACAGATTCCACTCACTTCCACACACTTCCCAGTGTCCCTGTATCAGTGGCCTATTCCCATAGAATCAGGGCTGTCTGGCAAAATTGAGACAGTTAAGAGGTGTGTCATTATTATTATTATTGAAAAATACAATTGTCAAAAACTCATATCATAGCTTCATATGCTATTTTATTTATCTGCAATCCTCATTTGCTGTGTTGTATATACACCTTGAAATTGACTGATAATATGATTTGTTTGTGGAGGGAGACATCATTTCCACAGATCATAGCATATTAATTACATTTCCAAGGACACATTACTGCTGAACAGCTGCTCCAAAGTGTATACTCATACTCACAGTAATCGTGCTTTCATAAATGGAACATTCAAAAGGGGTGTGGATCATTGGGTCGACCCTGTCTAGGTCGACAGTCACTAGGTCGACCACTGAAGGCCCTACCTGACAGTAGGTAGGTTGCCACTGACTGAAGGTCGACACATGACTAGGTTGACAGGTATGGAAGGTCGACCTGGTCATTAGGTCGACATGGGCAAGGTCGACACAATTTTTTTTTGGTTTCTTGACACGAATTTGCATCTGGGACCACCGACAGTTGAAACAAGTCCCCTCGCGAGACTCGCTTTGCTTGCCACGCTGCGGTGGCTCGCTACAAGGTTTATAACCAACTTTATGCACAATTGGATAGAGGAGGTATGAAAAGGTCCTGAAGCCCCCCCCCCCAAATGGTGTCGACCTTTTGTGTGTCGACCTTGCCCATGTCGACCTAATGACCATGTTGACCTTCCATCCTGTCGACCTTCAGTCAATGTTGACCTCAGGGCCCCAGGCAAACTGTCTGCCAAGTGCGCCCCCCCACACACACACACTTCTGTACCACCACCACCTTCCCCCACAGGGCTCCCCCAAAAGACTCGGGCCAAGCGTACCTGCCCCCTCCCCCTCTCGGCGACACTGACTATATATATATAGAGAGAGAGAACGAGAGAGAGAGAGAGAGAGGCTCGGCACTCCTAATAATATATAAATCATCCACATGTGTGCCAGTGTTGAAATTGGTAATAGCAGCAGGCTGACAAGCTGAATAGTAGTTTTCAGGTAACGAGCTGTAATTACAGAATCCAGACACCTGTGAAGTCAGTTGCTGAGTGCAGGAGCAAAGGCACTGGGAGACAAATATGCAGGAGCTAGCTGTGACCTGTAGTTCCGCAAACTGAAGCAAAGACCAAGCCTACTGACGAAGTCGAATGACGAAACGCGTATGGGCGTGGTCTGACGTTTTGGATTTGAAACTGAGAATGCTGCTTTGCACAGTGGGGTAAAACCATATGTTGGTTATACGAGCGGTGGTTTGACCGCCTTTTATGGTACGGGTTTTTTACTTGTGACCGATATGGATTTTTAAAATAAAAATCATTGTACTCTTTTAATGCACTATTGGCGCTCCCTGCTTCTTCAATCTTTTGGCAGGACTACCACCCGTTCGGGATCGGGTAACATTGGGGAAGCGACAGCTGGAAGTTCCAGAAGTGCACACTGACAAGTCTTCTTTACCAAACAATATTGGCTGTCAGCGAGTTTGAGGAACATTGCTTCTTGTTCAATTCTCTGGAATTGTAGTTCCACAGGACTTTTTATATATATATTTTTATATATATATAAAAGAAAGTTTATTACCTTGTTGTTTGCGCTCATACTATCTGTCTTTACATTATATATATATATATATATATATATATATATATATATACACAATACAGTTTACCCGGCACTCCACCTGTGATAAAGCTGGTTCTGGTGCCCTCATAAAAGGAATGTAAACAGGCAAAGATGCGGCACTCACGAACTCTTGTAAAAATAAGTCACAGACCCAGTTCAGGTATGATCAACGTTTCAATCCTCTTTATGGATTTTCGTCAGGAACAAGCATAAAACATGTATAACAAAACTCACCTTATATCCCCATTCACCAATGACCCCCAGGTGGACGGCTGCTCGCTCCAGCGCGGGAGTCTGCAAGCATTGTCGCCGAGTGGTGACGTCATCGCGTATCCGCGCGACGCACGTCCAAATGCTGCCATGGCAACTAGGCAGCTGTAAACAAAAGAGGAACGATAATAACCGCTGCCCCGCTGTGATCTATCAGCAAACTGCTAAAGAGTACAATGTTGCCATGATAGCATGTGTAGATACAACAACAATATTCAATGAAGCTAAACAAATAATGCATCCCACTGTAATACGATGTAGTAATCACTATATGGAGATCTTAGTCATAACAATGCTAAATACAGCATAAATACATCGTTATCGTGCAAGTTGATCGTTGCTATGGTAACGCAACACAACTCAGTAATACTGAAAAGAAACATCAAAAAATAATAATAAAGATGGTAATACAAATTCGGTAATAAAGAAAAAGCAGATCCATAATCAGAATGAGCATCACTAACACCATAACCACCAAATTAATATAGTGGTATCACATGTTCCAACCTAACACATAAATAAACAAACAGATTCAAATGAATGTAGAAAAAGTGATGGCATCATTTAAACCCTTGGGACTGATCACATCAAGGCGAAAAATCCATTCAGCCTCACGTCTAAGTAGCATTGCATTACGATCACCCCCCCTACGTAACGGGGGGATATGGTCGATCATTCTATATCTGAGGCTGTTTAAAGGGTGCTTGGCTAATAAAAAGTGTCGTGCCACTGGTTGCTCGCTAGAGCCATTATTAATGGCTAGACGGATGGCAGAGCGATGTGCCCCCATCCTTTCTTTGAATTTTCTCTGGGTTTTCCCAATATAGGACAAACCACAGGGACACAATAGTTGGTAAACAACATAGCAACTTTCGCACGTTAGATGAAAGCGGATCTTATACTTTGTACCCAGATGGGGGTGACAAAAGGTGTCACCTGCAATCAGAAAGCTGCAAGTAGTGCAAGGACACTTAAAGCATCCATTCTGTTTTTTGGCCAAAAAATTCCTGCTATCATTACTGCTATGCGTTGAAATATCTGTTCTGACCAATAGATCTCTCAAATTTTTTGGTCGTGAATAACACGTCATTAATGCAGTGTTGGCCAGACCTATATCTGGGTCTGATGTTATGATTGGCCACAATTTTTTTGATGCACGAGTAATCTTAGGAGATTGGGTATGAAATTTATTGACCCAATGTAATCTATTAGAGTTTTGTTTAGGTGTCTGCTTAAGAAGTAATTTTTGTCTATCAAGTGACATTGCTTTATTTTTGGCTAGCAATAAAGGTTTTAGATGATAACCACGATGAAGGAATTTACCTATAAGCCAATCAATCTGGTCGGATGCTTGGGATATGTCACTATTAATTCTAATAATACGTACCATTTGAGAGAAGGGTAGCCCCATTTTTAAATTCAGTGGATGACAACTCTGAAAATGCAGGAGTGAGTTCCTATCTGTCTCTTTAGAAAATAATGTGGTAACAATATTGTCCCCTTGTAACATGATTTTTACATCCAGAAACTTGATATTAGATTGGCTCATTTCAAAAGTTAATTTAACCGGTGAAGTAGAGGCATTATGAGCGTCCAGTAGTGATTTCAACTCAGTATCTGAGCCTACCCAGATAAATAGCAGATCATCAATAAATCTGGTATATAGCAAGATTTTAGCAGCCACAGACGGATTATCAAAGAATAATGATTTTTCTACATCAAACATGTATGTATTAGCATAACTGGGGGCCACGGAAGATCCCATGGCACACCCAGTTATTTGAAGGAAAAACTTATTGTCGAACATAAAAAAATTTCGCTTTAACACCAATTCTAGCATTTGCAGCAAACAATCTACATGGATCTCAGGATGCACATTATGTTGCAGGAGTAAGCCCCTCACTGCAGCGATCCCCTCCACATGGGGGATGACTGTGTAGAGGCTGGAAACATCAGCCGTAACAAGCCAAGCCCCCAGTGGAACAGATCCCACAGCTGCCAATTTGTTCAATAAAGAGGTGGTGTCCAATAGAAAATTACAGTGCTGCTGAACTAACGGTTGGAGAACAGAGTCCAGAAATATAGACGTGGGCTGGAACAGGGAACCCCTGGCCGACACAATAGGGCGGCCGGGTGGAGGAGTCAGACCTTTGTGGATCTTTGGCAAGGTGTAAAGTAGCGGAGTAATGGGAAATTTAGGCAATAAGATATCAAAGATCCTGTCATCAATCAATTTGATATCTCTGGCATGTATTAACACCTCCCGAAGTTCCGACATATAGGCAGTTGTAGGATTATAGGTAAGTGGTTGGTAAACTTGACTGTCCTCCAATTGGCGGTAGATTTCCAACTTATAATCATATAGGTCCTGCAGGACCACGCCACCCCCTTTATCCGCCGGACGGATCACCAATTGCTGGTTGGAAGAAAGAGATTTAATGGCATCTCGTTCTAATTTGGTGAGATTTAAGTGTGGGAAATTCAGCACACTCTGCTCATTGTCACTGTGTGACATGACATCTTGATCAAGTAACCTGATGAATGTTTTTATGGATGCATTATTAGAAGGTGGATCAAAACTGGAGCCTTTTTGTAGGCGTTTGAGTTGTAGCGGTATAGGCTTTTGTATAGATGTTATAGAAGGAGCCTCCTTTTTATGAAAAAATTCCTTGACTTTTAATTGTTTCTGAAGGCAATATTTCTCCATTTGCCAATCAAATGCATTAAAGCCAGTAGATGGAATAAAAGAAAGTCCTTTAGAAAGAAGGCTTGTTTCACTGGAACTTAGATCGTATGATGAAAGATTAAAAACTATTTCTTCTTGAGTTGCACAGGTGGTTTGGTGCCAGGGTTTTTGTCTCCTGTTTTGGCCCCCTCGCCTATTAAATCGTCTGGTTCTCTTCTTCCCCGGTTCCTGGTTGCTGCCGCTAAAGGGATGAATTCCTTATTTCTTCTGCGGTATAATTTGGGTTTATCAGCTTCACTCGCCGTGCTGTTGCCTCCCTCTTGTGAGGATTCTGTATCCAAATTACCTTTAGGGTACCGGTTTCTGCGGAAAAAGGGTCTACGTTCCGTATTCTGCTGGCCCCTCGAATTGTTCCCTGTTAACCATCTGTATACCTGATGGTGTTCATAATCAAGGGTAACTTTAGACAGTTTTTCACGTTTATATTTCAACACATCTCTCTTATACACGGCGAGTTGATTACCCAATTTATTTAACCAGTCATTATCCGGGTCGGTTTGCAGACAAGGTAAGTGTTTAGACTCAAAGGTCACAATTTTACTCTGGATATTAGAGTGTTCTTTCTTAGATTGTTCCACAACTAGTAGCATCAGATCGAATGAACATTTATTCAAAATGTTGATCCATTTCTTGCAGAAACTGGGATCAAAGCGACCTATTGTGGGACAATTCCGAACTCTAAATCCCCTTGGAATCTGTTTGGCACGGAAATAGTCACTCAATGAAACAGCATGGAGATGAAAGTCAATCTCCTTCTTTTTAAGTGTTAATAGCTCCCGATAAATAATCTCATTGGGTAAACCCTCAGTTTGATCCACCATATGTTCTTGATGTAAAATACCTTCTGTTTCAGTCTCAGAATAGCTAAAGGTATCATGCAGTGGAACTAACAGCGGGTTAAAATGTTCCTCATTAATGTCGGCTGATTCTGCCATTTTAATCACAAATTGCAGTCAATTCCACCAACCAAAAGAAAAAATTTTTTCACAATCCGTGCAAATAGTGCAAAATCAAAATAAAGTGCAGTGTGACTCACACACCTATCTCCTTTCAAGAAAGTCAATAGTCAAAAGCAAATGTTCCAAAGATACAAGTACAAATATATGGCGAGGGTGCCCTGGTTCGTTTGTATGATAGATCACACACAAACCAATATTCACAATACAGTTTACCCGGCACTCCACCTGTGATAAAGCTGGTTCTGGTGCCCTCATAAAAGGAATGTAAACAGGCAAAGATGCGGCACTCACGAACTCTTGTAAAAATAAGTCACAGACCCAGTTCAGGTATGATCAACGTTTCAATCCTCTTTATGGATTTTCGTCAGGAACAAGCATAAAACATGTATAACAAAACTCACCTTATATCCCCATTCACCAATGACCCCCAGGTGGACGGCTGCTCGCTCCAGCGCGGGAGTCTGCAAGCATTGTCGCCGAGTGGTGACGTCATCGCGTATCCGCGCGACGCACGTCCAAATGCTGCCATGGCAACTAGGCAGCTGTAAACAAAAGAGGAACGATAATAACCGCTGCCCCGCTGTGATCTATCAGCAAACTGCTAAAGAGTACAATGTTGCCATGATAGCATGTGTAGATACAACAACAATATTCAATGAAGCTAAACAAATAATGCATCCCACTGTAATACGATGTAGTAATCACTATATGGAGATCTTAGTCATAACAATGCTAAATACAGCATAAATACATCGTTATCGTGCAAGTTGATCGTTGCTATGGTAACGCAACACAACTCAGTAATACTGAAAAGAAACATCAAAAAATAATAATAAAGATGGTAATACAAATTCGGTAATAAAGAAAAAGCAGATCCATAATCAGAATGAGCATCACTAACACCATAACCACCAAATTAATATAGTGGTATCACATGTTCCAACCTAACACATAAATAAACAAACAGATTCAAATGAATGTAGAAAAAGTGATGGCATCATTTAAACCCTTGGGACTGATCACATCAAGGCGAAAAATCCATTCAGCCTCACGTCTAAGTAGCATTGCATTACGATCACCCCCCCTACGTAACGGGGGGATATGGTCGATCATTCTATATCTGAGGCTGTTTAAAGGGTGCTTGGCTAATAAAAAGTGTCGTGCCACTGGTTGCTCGCTAGCGAAATTTTTTTATGTTCGACAATAAGTTTTTCCTTCAAATAACTGGGTGTGCCATGGGATCTTCCGTGGCCCCCAGTTATGCTAATACATACATGTTTGATGTAGAAAAATCATTATTCTTTGATAATCCGTCTGTGGCTGCTAAAATCTTGCTATATACCAGATTTATTGATGATCTGCTATTTATCTGGGTAGGCTCAGATACTGAGTTGAAATCACTACTGGACGCTCATAATGCCTCTACTTCACCGGTTAAATTAACTTTTGAAATGAGCCAATCTAATATCAAGTTTCTGGATGTAAAAATCATGTTACAAGGGGACAATATTGTTACCACATTATTTTCTAAAGAGACAGATAGGAACTCACTCCTGCATTTTCAGAGTTGTCATCCACTGAATTTAAAAATGGGGCTACCCTTCTCTCAAATGGTACGTATTATTAGAATTAATAGTGACATATCCCAAGCATCCGACCAGATTGATTGGCTTATAGGTAAATTCCTTCATCGTGGTTATCATCTAAAACCTTTATTGCTAGCCAAAAATAAAGCAATGTCACTTGATAGACAAAAATTACTTCTTAAGCAGACACCTAAACAAAACTCTAATAGATTACATTGGGTCAATAAATTTCATACCCAATCTCCTAAGATTACTCGTGCATCAAAAAAATTGTGGCCAATCATAACATCAGACCCAGATATAGGTCTGGCCAACACTGCATTAATGACGTGTTATTCACGACCAAAAAATTTGAGAGATCTATTGGTCAGAACAGATATTTCAACGCATAGCAGTAATGATAGCAGGAATTTTTTGGCCAAAAAACAGAATGGATGCTTTAAGTGTCCTTGCACTACTTGCAGCTTTCTGATTGCAGGTGACACCTTTTGTCACCCCCATCTGGGTACAAAGTATAAGATCCGCTTTCATCTAACGTGCGAAAGTTGCTATGTTGTTTACCAACTATTGTGTCCCTGTGGTTTGTCCTATATTGGGAAAACCCAGAGAAAATTCAAAGAAAGGATGGGGGCACATCGCTCTGCCATCCGTCTAGCCATTAATAATGGCTCTAGCGAGCAACCAGTGGCACGACACTTTTTATTAGCCAAGCACCCTTTAAACAGCCTCAGATATAGAATGATCGACCATATCCCCCCGTTACGTAGGGGGGGTGATCGTAATGCAATGCTACTTAGACGTGAGGCTGAATGGATTTTTCGCCTTGATGTGATCAGTCCCAAGGGTTTAAATGATGCCATCACTTTTTCTACATTCATTTGAATCTGTTTGTTTATTTATGTGTTAGGTTGGAACATGTGATACCACTATATTAATTTGGTGGTTATGGTGTTAGTGATGCTCATTCTGATTATGGATCTGCTTTTTCTTTATTACCGAATTTGTATTACCATCTTTATTATTATTTTTTGATGTTTCTTTTCAGTATTACTGAGTTGTGTTGCGTTACCATAGCAACGATCAACTTGCACGATAACGATGTATTTATGCTGTATTTAGCATTGTTATGACTAAGATCTCCATATAGTGATTACTACATCGTATTACAGTGGGATGCATTATTTGTTTAGCTTCATTGAATATTGTTGTTGTATCTACACATGCTATCATGGCAACATTGTACTCTTTAGCAGTTTGCTGATAGATCACAGCGGGGCAGCGGTTATTATCGTTCCTCTTTTGTTTACAGCTGCCTAGTTGCCATGGCAGCATTTGGACGTGCGTCGCGCGGATACGCGATGACGTCACCACTCGGCGACAATGCTTGCAGACTCCCGCGCTGGAGCGAGCAGCCGTCCACCTGGGGGTCATTGGTGAATGGGGATATAAGGTGAGTTTTGTTATACATGTTTTATGCTTGTTCCTGACGAAAATCCATAAAGAGGATTGAAACGTTGATCATACCTGAACTGGGTCTGTGACTTATTTTTACAAGAGTTCGTGAGTGCCGCATCTTTGCCTGTTTACATTCCTTTTATGAGGGCACCAGAACCAGCTTTATCACAGGTGGAGTGCCGGGTAAACTGTATTGTGAATATTGGTTTGTGTGTGATCTATCATACAAACGAACCAGGGCACCCTCGCCATATATTTGTACTTGTATCTTTGGAACATTTGCTTTTGACTATTGACTTTCTTGAAAGGAGATAGGTGTGTGAGTCACACTGCACTTTATTTTGATTTTGCACTATTTGCACGGATTGTGAAAAAAATTTTTCTTTTGGTTGGTGGAATTGACTGCAATTTGTGATTAAAATGGCAGAATCAGCCGACATTAATGAGGAACATTTTAACCCGCTGTTAGTTCCACTGCATGATACCTTTAGCTATTCTGAGACTGAAACAGAAGGTATTTTACATCAAGAACATATGGTGGATCAAACTGAGGGTTTACCCAATGAGATTATTTATCGGGAGCTATTAACACTTAAAAAGAAGGAGATTGACTTTCATCTCCATGCTGTTTCATTGAGTGACTATTTCCGTGCCAAACAGATTCCAAGGGGATTTAGAGTTCGGAATTGTCCCACAATAGGTCGCTTTGATCCCAGTTTCTGCAAGAAATGGATCAACATTTTGAATAAATGTTCATTCGATCTGATGCTACTAGTTGTGGAACAATCTAAGAAAGAACACTCTAATATCCAGAGTAAAATTGTGACCTTTGAGTCTAAACACTTACCTTGTCTGCAAACCGACCCGGATAATGACTGGTTAAATAAATTGGGTAATCAACTCGCCGTGTATAAGAGAGATGTGTTGAAATATAAACGTGAAAAACTGTCTAAAGTTACCCTTGATTATGAACACCATCAGGTATACAGATGGTTAACAGGGAACAATTCGAGGGGCCAGCAGAATACGGAACGTAGACCCTTTTTCCGCAGAAACCGGTACCCTAAAGGTAATTTGGATACAGAATCCTCACAAGAGGGAGGCAACAGCACGGCGAGTGAAGCTGATAAACCCAAATTATACCGCAGAAGAAATAAGGAATTCATCCCTTTAGCGGCAGCAACCAGGAACCGGGGAAGAAGAGAACCAGACGATTTAATAGGCGAGGGGGCCAAAACAGGAGACAAAAACCCTGGCACCAAACCACCTGTGCAACTCAAGAAGAAATAGTTTTTAATCTTTCATCATACGATCTAAGTTCCAGTGAAACAAGCCTTCTTTCTAAAGGACTTTCTTTTATTCCATCTACTGGCTTTAATGCATTTGATTGGCAAATGGAGAAATATTGCCTTCAGAAACAATTAAAAGTCAAGGAATTTTTTCATAAAAAGGAGGCTCCTTCTATAACATCTATACAAAAGCCTATACCGCTACAACTCAAACGCCTACAAAAAGGCTCCAGTTTTGATCCACCTTCTAATAATGCATCCATAAAAACATTCATCAGGTTACTTGATCAAGATGTCATGTCACACAGTGACAATGAGCAGAGTGTGCTGAATTTCCCACACTTAAATCTCACCAAATTAGAACGAGATGCCATTAAATCTCTTTCTTCCAACCAGCAATTGGTGATCCGTCCGGCGGATAAAGGGGGTGGCGTGGTCCTGCAGGACCTATATGATTATAAGTTGGAAATCTACCGCCAATTGGAGGACAGTCAAGTTTACCAACCACTTACCTATAATCCTACAACTGCCTATATGTCGGAACTTCGGGAGGTGTTAATACATGCCAGAGATATCAAATTGATTGATGACAGGATCTTTGATATCTTATTGCCTAAATTTCCCATTACTCCGCTACTTTACACCTTGCCAAAGATCCACAAAGGTCTGACTCCTCCACCCGGCCGCCCTATTGTGTCGGCCAGGGGTTCCCTGTTCCAGCCCACGTCTATATTTCTGGACTCTGTTCTCCAACCGTTAGTTCAGCAGCACTGTAATTTTCTATTGGACACCACCTCTTTATTGAACAAATTGGCAGCTGTGGGATCTGTTCCACTGGGGGCTTGGCTTGTTACGGCTGATGTTTCCAGCCTCTACACAGTCATCCCCCATGTGGAGGGGATCGCTGCAGTGAGGGGCTTACTCCTGCAACATAATGTGCATCCTGAGATCCATGTAGATTGTTTGCTGCAAATGCTAGAATTGGTGTTAAAGCGAAATTTTTTTATGTTCGACAATAAGTTTTTCCTTCAAATAACTGGGTGTGCCATGGGATCTTCCGTGGCCCCCAGTTATGCTAATACATACATGTTTGATGTAGAAAAATCATTATTCTTTGATAATCCGTCTGTGGCTGCTAAAATCTTGCTATATACCAGATTTATTGATGATCTGCTATTTATCTGGGTAGGCTCAGATACTGAGTTGAAATCACTACTGGACGCTCATAATGCCTCTACTTCACCGGTTAAATTAACTTTTGAAATGAGCCAATCTAATATCAAGTTTCTGGATGTAAAAATCATGTTACAAGGGGACAATATTGTTACCACATTATTTTCTAAAGAGACAGATAGGAACTCACTCCTGCATTTTCAGAGTTGTCATCCACTGAATTTAAAAATGGGGCTACCCTTCTCTCAAATGGTACGTATTATTAGAATTAATAGTGACATATCCCAAGCATCCGACCAGATTGATTGGCTTATAGGTAAATTCCTTCATCGTGGTTATCATCTAAAACCTTTATTGCTAGCCAAAAATAAAGCAATGTCACTTGATAGACAAAAATTACTTCTTAAGCAGACACCTAAACAAAACTCTAATAGATTACATTGGGTCAATAAATTTCATACCCAATCTCCTAAGATTACTCGTGCATCAAAAAAATTGTGGCCAATCATAACATCAGACCCAGATATAGGTCTGGCCAACACTGCATTAATGACGTGTTATTCACGACCAAAAAATTTGAGAGATCTATTGGTCAGAACAGATATTTCAACGCATAGCAGTAATGATAGCAGGAATTTTTTGGCCAAAAAACAGAATGGATGCTTTAAGTGTCCTTGCACTACTTGCAGCTTTCTGATTGCAGGTGACACCTTTTGTCACCCCCATCTGGGTACAAAGTATAAGATCCGCTTTCATCTAACGTGCGAAAGTTGCTATGTTGTTTACCAACTATTGTGTCCCTGTGGTTTGTCCTATATTGGGAAAACCCAGAGAAAATTCAAAGAAAGGATGGGGGCACATCGCTCTGCCATCCGTCTAGCCATTAATAATGGCTCTAGCGAGCAACCAGTGGCACGACACTTTTTATTAGCCAAGCACCCTTTAAACAGCCTCAGATATAGAATGATCGACCATATCCCCCCGTTACGTAGGGGGGGTGATCGTAATGCAATGCTACTTAGACGTGAGGCTGAATGGATTTTTCGCCTTGATGTGATCAGTCCCAAGGGTTTAAATGATGCCATCACTTTTTCTACATTCATTTGAATCTGTTTGTTTATTTATGTGTTAGGTTGGAACATGTGATACCACTATATTAATTTGGTGGTTATGGTGTTAGTGATGCTCATTCTGATTATGGATCTGCTTTTTCTTTATTACCGAATTTGTATTACCATCTTTATTATTATTTTTTGATGTTTCTTTTCAGTATTACTGAGTTGTGTTGCGTTACCATAGCAACGATCAACTTGCACGATAACGATGTATTTATGCTGTATTTAGCATTGTTATGACTAAGATCTCCATATAGTGATTACTACATCGTATTACAGTGGGATGCATTATTTGTTTAGCTTCATTGAATATTGTTGTTGTATCTACACATGCTATCATGGCAACATTGTACTCTTTAGCAGTTTGCTGATAGATCACAGCGGGGCAGCGGTTATTATCGTTCCTCTTTTGTTTACAGCTGCCTAGTTGCCATGGCAGCATTTGGACGTGCGTCGCGCGGATACGCGATGACGTCACCACTCGGCGACAATGCTTGCAGACTCCCGCGCTGGAGCGAGCAGCCGTCCACCTGGGGGTCATTGGTGAATGGGGATATAAGGTGAGTTTTGTTATACATGTTTTATGCTTGTTCCTGACGAAAATCCATAAAGAGGATTGAAACGTTGATCATACCTGAACTGGGTCTGTGACTTATTTTTACAAGAGTTCGTGAGTGCCGCATCTTTGCCTGTTTATATATATATATATATATATATACACTGCTCAAAAAAATAAAGGGAACACTAAAATAACACATCCTAGATCAGAATGAATGAAATATTCTTGTTAAATACGTTGGGGGTAATTCTGAGTTGATCGCAGCAGCAAGTTTGTTAGCAAATGGGCAAAACCATGGCCCTCATTCCGAGTTGTTCGCTCGTTATTTTTCTTCGCATCGGTGCGATTTTCCGCTAACTGCGCATGCGCAAGGTTCACACTGCGGCTGCGTCAAGTAAATTTGCTAAGAAGTTTGGTATTTTACTCACGGCATTACAAGGTTTTTCTTTGTTCTGGTGATCGGAGTGTGATTGACAGGAAGTGGGTGTTTCTGGGTGGAAACTGACCGTTTTTTGGGTGTGTGTGAAAAAACGCTGCCGTTTCTGGGAAAAACGGGGGAGTGTCTGGGCGAACGCTGGGTGTGTTTGTGACGTCAAACCAGGAACGAAACTGACTGAACTGATTGCAGTGGCAGAGTAAGTCTCGAGCTACTCAGAAACTGCTAAGAAATTTCTATTCGCAATTTTGAGAATCTTTCGTTCGCAATTCTGCTAAGCTAAGATTCACTCCCAGTAGGCGGCGGCTTAGCGTGTGCAATGCTGCTAAAAGCAGCTTGCGAGCGAACAACTCGGAATGAGGGCCCATGTGCACTGGAGGGGAGGCAGATATAACATTTGCAGAGAGAGTTAGATTTGGGTGGGTTATTTTGTTTCTGTGCAGGGTAAATACTGGCTGCTTTATTTTTACACTGCAAGTTAGATTTCAGTTTGAATACACCCCACCCAAATGTAACTCTCTCTGCACATATCTGCCCCCCCCCCCCCCCCCCCCTGCAGTGCAAATGGTTTTGCCCAATTGCTAACAAAGTTGCTGCTGCGATCAACTCAGAATTAGGCCCTTTGTTCTTTACATAGTTGAATGTGCTGACAACAAAATCACACAAAAATTATCAATGGAAATCAAATTTATTAACCCATGGAGGTCTGGATTTGGAGTCACACTCAAAATTAAAGTGGAAAAACACACTACAGGCTGATCCAACTTTGATGTAATGTCCTTAAAACAAGTCAAAATGAGGCTCAGTTGTGTGTGTGGCCTCCACGTGCCTGTATGACCTCCCTACAACGCCTGGGCATGCTCCTGATGAGGTGGCGGATGGTCTCCTGAGGGATCTCCTCCCAGACCTGGACTAAAGCATCTGCCAACTCCTGGACAGTCTGTAGTGCAACGTGGCGTTGGTGGATGGAGCGAGACATGATGTCCCAGATGTGCTCAATTGGATTCAGGTCTGGGGAACGGGCGGGCCAGTCCATAGCATCAATGCCTTCATCTTGCAGGAACTGCTGGCACACTCCAGCCACATGAGGTCTTGCATTGTCTTGCATTAGGAGGAACCCAGGGCCAACCGCACCAGCATATGGTCTCACAAGGGGTCTGAGGATCTCATCTCGGTACCTAATGGCAGTCAGGCTACCTCTGGCGAGCACATGGAGGGCTGTGCGGCCCCCCAAAGAAATGCCACCCCACACCATTACTGACCCACTGCCAAACCAGTCATGCTGGAGGATGTTGCAGGCAGCAGAACGTTCTCCTTGGCGTCTCCAGACTCTGTCACGTCTGTCACATGTGCTCAGTGAGAACCTGCTTTCATCTGTGAAGAGCACAGGGCACCAGTGGCGAATTTGCCAATCTTGTTGTTCTATGGCAAATGCCAAATGTCCTGCACGGTGTTGGGCTGTAAGCACAACCCCCACCTGTGGACGTCGGGCCCTCATACCACCCTCATGGAGTCTGTTTCTGATCGTTTGAGTAGACACATGCACATTTGTGGCTTGCTGGAAGTCATTTTGCAGGGCTCTGGCAGTGCTCCTCCTGTTCCTCCTTGCACAAAGGCGGAGGTAGCGGTCCTGCTGCTGGGTTGTTGCCCTCCTACGGCTTCCTCCACATCTCCTGATGTACTGGCCTGTCTCCTGATAGCGCCTCCATGCTCTGGACACTACGCTGACAGACACAGCAAACCTTCTTGCCACAGCTCGCATTGATGTGCCATCCTGGGCACATTGATGGCCCGCCCGTTCCCCAGACCTGAATCCAATTGAGCACATCTGGGACATCATGTCTCACTCCATCCATCACTATCGCTTTTATAAAAGGCAGTCCCAAAAAAAGGTTATTGAATGTTAAATTGTACAATAAATTTTTACTATATTAGGTTGCTGGTTGAATTTGAATTTAATTAGACCAATTATATGCACCCTCTGAATCTCTATTTGTTTCTATCTTTGAACCCTGTTCTAGCAGAAGGGTTATGGTTATTCTAGAGGTGCTGCATTTGTTGTAGCGCAAGATAAGGGTATAATTGTTGCTTTTATATATATATATATATATATATATATATATATATATATATAATATATAATGTTCTTGTCATGCCCCTTCCCCAAGAGAAATATGCTTTATGTCCCCATTGGAAAAATGAGGGGAGGGGGACGCCATTTCTTGTTCTGCCACAGGGCACCAAAAAGTCTAGTTACAGCTCGGCCGCAGCCTAACTCTGACCTCCCTCCTTAGTGCCTAACCCTATCCTCCCCCAGGTGGTGCCTAAACCTAACCCCCCTTCCCTGCAGCCCAATCCTAACCCTCACCCCTTAGTGCCCAACCCTAACCTCACCCCCGTGGTGCCTAACCCTCTCCCTTAGTGCCTAACCCTAATCTCCTCCTGGTGGTGCCTTACCCTAACCCCCCTCCCCGCAGCCTAACCCTAACCTCCTCTCTCCACCACCCCACCCCCACCCGGGTGGTGCCTAAACAAGAATTATTTGTTTCAAAATACAATGCTGTATTCTTCTGATAACTTGTTTCTTTAATTACTATTCTTGTTAAATAAGATTTTACTCACCGGTAAATCTATTTCTCGTAGTCCGTAGTGGATGCTGGGACTCCGTAAGGACCATGGGGAATAGCGGCTCCGCAGGAGACTGGGCACAACTAAAGAAAGCTTTAGGACTACCTGGTGTGCACTGGCTCCTCCCTCTATGACCCTCCTCCAGACCTCAGTTAGGATACTGTGCCCGGAAGAGCTGACACAATAAGGAAGGATTTTGAATCCCGGGTAAGACTCATACCAGCCACACCAATCACGCCGTATAACTCGTGATACTATACCCAGTTAACAGTATGAACAATAACTGAGCCTCTCAACAGATGGCTCAACAATAACCCTTTAGTTAAATAATAACTATATACAAGTATTGCAGACAATCCGCACTTGGGATGGGCGCCCAGCATCCACTACGGACTACGAGAAATAGATTTACCGGTGAGTAAAATCTTATTTTCTCTGACGTCCTAAGTGGATGCTGGGACTCCGTGAGGACCATGGGGATTATACCAAAGCTCCCAAACGGGCGGGAGAGTGCGGATGACTCTGCAGCACCGAATGGGCAAACTCTAGGTCCTCCTCAGCCAGGGTGTCAAACTTGTAGAATTTAGCAAATGTGTTTGACCCCGACCAAGTAGCTGCTCGGCAAAGTTGTAGAGCCGAGACCCCTCGGGCAGCCGCCCAAGAAGAGCCCACCTTCCTCGTGGAATGGGCTTTCAATGATTTAGGATGCGGCAGTCCAGCCGCAGAATGTGCAAGCTGAATCGTACTACAGATCCAGCGAGCAATAGTCTGCTTTGAAGCAGGAGCACCCAGCTTGTTGGGTGCATACAGGATAAACAACGAGTCAGTTTTCCTGACACTAGCTGTCCTGGAAACATAAATTCTCAGGGCCCTGACTACATCCAACGACTTGGAAGCCTCCAAGTCTTTAGTAGCCGCAGGCACCACGATAGGTTGGTTCAAATGAAAGGCTGATACCACCTTAGGGAGAAACTGGGGACGAGTCCTCAATTCTGCCCTATCCATATGGAAAATCAGATAAGGGCTTTTACATGACAAAGCCGCCAATTCTGACACACGCCTGGCCGAAGCCAAGGCCAACAGCATGACCACTTTCCACGTGAGATATTTTAATTCCACAGTTTTAAGTGGCTCAAACCAATGTGACTTTAGGAAATCCAACCACCACGTTGAGATCCCAAGGTGCCACTGGAGGCACAAAAGGGGGCTGAATATGCAGCACTCCCTTAACAAAAGTCTGAACTTCAGGTAGTCAAGCCAGTTCTCTCTGGAAGAAAATCGATAGAGCCGAAATCTGGACCTTAATGGAACCCAATTTTAGGCCCATAGTCACCCCTGACTGTAGGAAGTGCAGAAAACGGCCCAGCTGAAATTCCTCCGTTGGGGCCTTCCTGGCCTCACACCACGCAACATATTTTCGCCAAATGCGGTGATAATGATTTGCGGTCACTTCTTTCCTAGCTTTAATCAGCGTAGGAATGACTTCCTCCGGAATGCCCTTTTCCTTCAGGATCCGGTGTTCAACCGCCATGCCGTCAAACGCAGCCGCGGTAAGTCTTGGAACAGCCAGGGCCCCTGCTGCAGCAGGTCATGTCTGAGCGGCAGAGGCCATGGGTCCTCTGAGATCATTTCTTGAAGTTCCGGGTACCAAGCTCTTCTTGGCCAATCCGGAACAATGAGTATAGTTCTTACTCCTCTTCTCCTTATTATCCTCAGTACCTTGGGTATGAGGAAGAGGAGGGAACACATAAACCGACCGGTACACCCACGGTGTCACTAGAGCGTCCACAGATATCGCCTGAGGGTCTCTTGACCTGGCGCAATATCTTTCTAGCTTTTTATTTAGGCGGGACGCCATCATGTCCACCTGTGGCCTTTCCCAACGGTTTACAATCAGTTGGAAGACTTCTGGATGAAGTCCCCACTCTGCCGGGTGGAGGTCGTGCCTGCTGAGGAAGTCTGCTTCCCAGTTGTCCACTCCCGGAATGAACACTGCTGACAGTGCTAACACGTGATTTTCCGCCCATCAGAGAATCCTTGTGGCTTCTGCCATCGCCGTCCTGCTTCTTGTGCCGCCCTGTCGGTTTACATGGGCGACTGCCGTGATGTTGTCTGACTGGATCAGTACCGGCTGGTTTTGAAGCAGGGGTTTTGCCTGACTTAGGGCATTGTAAATGGCCCTTAGTTCCAGAATATTTATGTGTAGGGAAGTCTCCTGACTTGACCATAGTCCTTGGAAGTTTCTTCCCTGTGTGACTGCCCCCCAGCCTCGAAGGCTGGCATCCGTGGTCACCAGGACCCAGTCCTGTATGCCGAATCTGCGGCCCTCTTGAAGATGAGCACTTTGCAGCCACCACAGCAGAGACACCCTGGTCCTTGGAGACAGGGTTATCAGCCGATGCATCTGAAGATGCGATCCGGACCACTTGTCCAACAGGTCCCACTGAAAAGTCCTTGCATGGAACCTGCCGAATGGAATTGCTTCGTAGGAAGCTACCATTTTTCCCAGGACTCGCGTGCAGTGATGCACCGACACCTGTTTTGGTTTCAGGAGGCCTCTAACTAGAGATGACAGCTCCTTGGCTTTCTCCTCCGGGAGAAACACTTTTTTCTGTTCTGTGTCCAGAACCATCCCCAGGAACAGTAGACGTGTCGTAGGGACCAGCTGTGACTTTGGAATATTTAGAATCCAACCGTGCTGTTGTAGCACCTCCCGAGATAGTGCTACCCCGACCAACAACTGCTCCCTGGACCTCGCCTTTATCAGGAGATCGTCCAAGTACAGGGATAATTAAAACTCCCTTTTTTCGAAGGAGTATCATCATTTCGGCCATTACCTTGGTAAATACCCTCGGTGCCGTGGACAGACCAAACGGCAACGTCTGGAATTGGTAATGACAATCCTGTACCACAAATCTGAGGTACTCCTGGTGATGATGGTAAATGGGGACATGCAGGTAAGCATCCTTGATGTCCAGTGATACCATGTAATCCCCCTCGTCCAGGCTTGAAATAACCGCCCTGAGCGATTCCATCTTGAACTTGAATTTTTTTATATATGTGTTCAAGGATTTCAAATTTAAAATGGGTCTCACTGAACCGTCCGGTTTCGGTACCACAAACATTGTGGAATAGTAACCCCGTCCTTGTTGAAGGAGGGGCACCTTGACTATCACCTGCTGGGAATACAGCTTGTGAATTGCCTCTAGCACTGCCTCCCTGCCTGAGGGAGTTGTTGGCAAGGCAGATTTGAGGAAACGGCGGGGGGGAGACGTCTCGAATTCCAGCCTGTACCCCTGAGATACTACTTGAAGGGTCCAGGGATCCACCCGTGAGCGAGCCCACTGATTGCTGAAGTTTTTGAGACGGGCCCCCACCGTACCTGGCTCCGCCTGTGGAGCCCCAGCGTCATGCGGTGGACTTGGAGGAAGCGGGGGAGGACTTTTGCTCCTGGGAACTGGCTGTATGCTGCAGCTTTTTCCCTCTACCTCTGCCTCTGGGCAGAAAGGATGCGCCTTTAACCCGCTTGCCTTTATGGGGCCGAAAGGACTGTACCTGATAATACGGTGCTTTCTTTGGCTGTGAGGTAAACATGGGGTAAAAATGCTGACTTCCCAGCTGTTGCTGTGGAAACAAGGTCCGAGAGACCATCCCCGAACAACTCCTCACCCTTATAAGGCAAAACTTCCATGTGCCTTTTAGAATCTGCATCACCCGTCCACTGCCGAGTCCATAATCCTCTCCTGGCAGAAATGGACATTACACTTATTTTAGATGCCAGCCGGCAAATATCCCTCTGTGCATCTCTCATGTATAAGACTGCGTCTTTTATATGCTCTATGGATAGCAATATAGTGTCCCTGTCTAGGGTATCAATATTTTCCGACAGGGAATCTGACCACGCAGCTGCAGCACTGCACATCCATGCTGAAGCAATAGCTGGTCTCAGTATAATATCTGAGTGTGTATATACAGACTTCAGGATAGCCTCCTGCTTCCTATCAACAGGCTCCTTTAGGGCGGCCGTATCCTGAGACGGCAGTGCCACCTTTTTTGATAAGCGTGTGAGCGCCTTGTCCACCCTAGGGGATGTTTCCCAACGTAACCTGTCCGTTGGCGGGAAAGGGTACGCCATCAGTAACCTCTTAGAAATCACTAGTTTCTTATCGGGGGAACTCCACGCTTCCTCACACAATTCATTTAATTCATCAGATGGGGGAAAAGTCACTGGCTGCTTTTTCTCCCCAAACATAATACCCTTCTTGGTAGTAACCGGGTTAATATCAGAAATGTGCAATACATTTTTCATTGCAGTAATCATGCATCGGATGGCTTTTGTAGACTGTGCATTTGTCTCATCCTCATCTACACTGGAGTCAGACTCCGTGTCGACATCTGTGTCTACCATCTGATCTAGCGGGCGTTTATGAGCCCCTGATGGCCTCTGAGACGCCTGGGCAGGCGCGGGCTGAGATCCCGGCTGTCCCAAGGCTGCTGCGTCATCGAACCTTTTATGTAAGGAGTTGACACAGTCGGTTAAAACCTTCCACATATCCATTCAATCCGGTGTCGGCCCCGTCGGGGGCGACACCACACTTATCTGCCCTTGCTCCGCCTCCACGTAACCCTCCTCATCAAACATGTCGACACAGCCGTACCGACACACCGCACACACACAGGGAATGCTCTGACTGAGGACAGGACCCCAAAAAGTCCTTTGGGGAGACAGAGAGAGAGTATGCCAGCACACACCACAGCGCTATATAACACAGGGATTTACACTAAAAAGAGTGATTTTTCCCAATAGCTGCTTATTATCACAATTGCGCCTAAATTTATTTCCCCCCCCCCCCCTCTCTTTTTACCCTTGTTGTAATGGATACTGCAGGGGAGAGCCTGGGGAGCGTCCTTCCAGCGGAGCTGTGAAGAGAAAATGGCACTGGTGTGTTGAGGAAGAAGGCCCCGCCCCCTCAGCGGCGGGCTTCTCCCGCATTTTGTATAATATTAATGGTGGAGGTTTTTGTACATATACAGTTTTATAAACTGTATTATGTGCATTTTGTGCCAAAAGGTAATCTAATTGCTGCCCAGGGCGCCCCCTCCCCAGCGCCCTGCACTCAACAGTGACCGGAGTGTGTGGTGTGCTGTGGGAGCAATGGCGCACAGCTGCAGTGCTGTGCGCTACCTTAATGAAGACAGGAGTCTTCAGCCGCCGATTTCGTCGCTTCTTCTGTCTCTGCAAGGGGGACGGCGGCGCGGCTCCGGACGATCGAGGTCGGGCCCTGTGTTCGATCCCCCTGGAGCTAATGGTGTCCAGTAGCCTTAGATGCACAAGCTAGCTGCAAGCAGGTAGGTTTGCTTCTCTCCCCTCAGTCCCTCGTAGCAGTGAGTCTGTTGCCAGCAGATCTCACTGAAAATAAAAAACCTAACAAATACTTTCTTTCTAGCAAGCTCAGGAGAGCCCACTAGGAGCACCCAGCTCTGGCCGGGCACAGATTCTAACTGAGGTCTGGAGGAAGGGCATAGAGGGAGGAGCCAGTGCACACCAGATAGTACCTAATCTTTTCTTTAGAGTGCCCAGTCTCCTGCGGAGCCTGTCTATTCCCCATGGTCCTTACGGAGTTCCCAGCATCCACTAGGACGTCAGAGAAAATAAGATTTTACTTACCGATAAATCTATTTCTCGTAGTCCGTAGTGGATGCTGGGACTCCGTCAGGACCATGGGGATTAGCGGCTCCGCAGGAGACAGGGCACAAAAACAAAAGCTTTAGGACTAGGTGGTGTGCACTGGCTCCTCCCCCTATGACCCTCCTCCAAGCCTCAGTTAGGATACTGTGCCCGGACGAGCGTACACAATAAGGAAGGATTTTGAATCCCGGGTAAGACTCATACCAGCCACACCAATCACACCGTACAAACTGTGATCTGAACCCAGTTAACAGTATGACAAACGTAGGAGCCTCTGAACAGACGGCTCACAACAATAACAACCCGATTTTTTTGTAACAATAACTATGTACAAGTATTGCAGACAATCCGCACTTGGGATGGGCGCCCAGCATCCACTACGGACTACGAGAAATAGATTTATCGGTAAGTAAAATCTTATTTTCTCTGACGTCCTAGTGGATGCTGGGACTCCGTCAGGACCATGGGGATTATACCAAAGCTCCCAAACGGGCGGGAGAGTGCGGATGACTCTGCAGCACCGAATGAGAGAACTCCAGGTCCTCTTTAGCCAGGGTATCAAATTTGTAGAATTTTACAAACGTGTTCTCCCCCGACCACGTAGCTGCTCGGCAGAGTTGTAATGCCGAGACCCCTCGGGCAGCCGCCCAAGATGAGCCCACCTTCCTTGTGGAATGGGCCTTGATAGATTTAGGCTGTGGCAGGCCTGCCACAGAATGTGCAAGTTGAATTGTGCTACAAATCCAACGAGCAATCGTCTGCTTAGAAGCAGGAGCACCCAGCTTGTTGGGTGCATACAGTATAAACAGCGAGTCAGATTTTCTGACTCCAGCCGTCCTTGAAATATATATTTTCAATGCCCTGACAACGTCCAGCAACTTGGAATCCTCCAAATCGCTAGTAGCCGCAGGCACCACAATAGGCTGGTTCAGGTGAAACGCTGAAACCACCTTAGGCAGAAACTGAGGACGCGTCCGCAGTTCTGCCCTGTCCTAATGGAAAATCAGATATGGGCTTTTATACGATAAAGCCGCCAATTCTGACACTCTCCTGGCTGAAGCCAGGGCCAGTAGCATGGTTACTTTCCATGTAAGATATTTCAAATCCACCGATTTGAGTGGCTCAAACCAATGGGATTTGAGAAAATCCAAAACTACATTAAGATCCCACGGAGCCACAACCGGGGGCTGTATATGTAGTACTCCTTTTACAAAAGTCTGGACTTCAGGAACTGAAGCCAATTCTTTCTGGAAGAAAATCGACAGGGCCGAAATTTGAACCTTAATGGACCCTAATTTGAGGCCCATAGACAATCCTGTTTGCAGGAAATGTAGGAATCGACCCAGTTGAAATTCCTCCGTCGGGGCCTTCCTGGCCTCACACCACGCAACATATTTTCTCCAAATGCGGTGATAATGTTGTGCAGTCACCTCCTTCCTGGCTTTTACCAGGGTAGGGATGACCTCTTTCGGAATGCCTTTTTCCCTTAGAATTCGGCGTTCAACCGCCATGCCGTCAAACGCAGCCGCGGTAAGTCTTGGAATAGACACGGTCCCTGCTGAAGCAGGTCCCGTCTTAGAGGTAGAGGCCACGGATCTTCCGTGAGCATCTCCTGAAGTTCCGGGTACCAAGTTCTTCTTGGCCAATCCGGAGCCACGAGTATCGTTCTTACTCCCCTTTGCCGTATAATTCTCAGTACTTTTGGTATGAGAGGCAGAGGAGGAAACACATACACTGACTGGAACACCCACGGTGTTACCAGAGCGTCCACAGCTATTGCCTGAGGGTCTCTTGACCTGGCGCAATACCTGTCCAGTTTTTTGTTGAGGCGGGACGCCATCATATCCACCTTTGGTTTTTCCCAATGGTTCACAATCATGTGGAAGACTTCTGGATGAAGTCCCCACTCTCCCGGGTGTAGATCGTATCTGCTGAGGAAGTCCGCTTCCCAGTTGTCCACTCCCGGAATGAACACTGCTGACAGTGCTATCACATGATCTTCCGCCCAGCGAAGAATCCTTGCAGCTTCTGCCATTGCCCTCCTGCTTCTTGTGCCGCCCTGTCTGTTTACGTGGGCGACTGCCGTGATGTTGTCCGACTGGATCAACACCGGCTGACCCTGAAGCAGGGGTTTTGCCAGGCTTAGAGCATTGTAAATCGCTCTTAGCTCCAGTATATTTATGTGAAGAGACATCTCCAGGCTTGACCACACTCCCTGGAAGTTTCTTCCCTGTGTGACCGCTCCCCAGCCTCTCAGACTGGCATCCGTGGTCACCAGGACCCAGTCCTGTATGCCGAATCTGCGGCCCTCTAACAGATGAGCACTCTGCAACCACCACAGAAGAGACACCCTTGTCCGTGGAGACAAAGTTATCCGCTGATGCATCTGCAGATGCGATCCGGACCATTTGTCCAGCAGATCCCACTGAAAAGTTCGTGCGTGCAATCTGCCGAATGGAATCGCTTCGTAAGAAGCCACCATTTTTCCCAGGACTCTTGTGCATTGATGCACAGACACTTTTCCTGGTTTTAGGAGGTTCCTGACAAGTTCGGATAACTCCCTGGCTTTCTCCTCCGGAAGAAACACCTTTTTCTGAACCGTGTCCAGAATCATTCCCAGGAACAGCAGACGTGTCGTCGGGGTCAATTGAGATTTTGGAAAATTCAGAATCCACCCGTGCTGTTGCAGCACTACTTGGGTTAGTGCTACTACGTCCTCCAGCTGTTCTCTGGACCTTGCCCTTATCAGGAGATCGTCCAAGTAAGGGATAATTAATACGCCTTTTCTTCGCAGAAGAAACATCATTTCGGCCATTACTTTGGTAAAGACCCGAGGTGCCGTGGACAATCCAAACGGCAGCGTCTGAAACTGATAATGACAGTTTTGCACCACGAACCTGAGGTACCCTTGATGTGAAGGGCAAATTGGGACATGCAGGTAAGCATCCTTGATGTCCAGGGACACCATAAAGTCCCCTTCTTCCAGATTCGCTATCACTGCTCTGAGTGACTCCATCTTGAACTTGAATTTTTGTATGTACAGGTTCAAAGATTTCAGATTTAGAATAGGTCTTACCGAGCCGTCCGGCTTCGGTACCACAAATAGTGTGGAATAATACCCCTTTCCCTGTTGTAGGAGGGGTACCTTGACTATCACCTGCTGAGAATACAGCTTGTGAATGGCTTCCAATACCGTCGCCCTGTCTGAGGGAGACGTTGGCAGAGCAGACTTTAGGAACCGGCGAGGGGGAGACTTCTCGAATTCCAACCTGTAACCCTGAGATACTACCTGCAGGATCCAGGGGTCCACCTGTGAGTGAGCCCACTGTGCGCTGAAATTCTTGAGTCGACCCCCCACCGCCCCTGAGTCCGCTTGTAAAGCCCCAACGTCATGCTGAGGGCTTTGCAGAAGCCGGGGAGGGCTTCTGCTCCTGGGAGGGAGCTGCTTGGTGCACTCTCTTACCCTTTCCTTTGCCTCGGGGCAGATATGACTGTCCTTTTGCCCGCTTGTTCTTATAGGAACGAAAGGACTGCGGCTGAAAAGACGGTGTCTTTTTCTGTTGGGAGGGGACCTGAGGTAAAAAGGTGGATTTCCCGGCTGTTGCCGTGGCCACCAAATCCGATAGACCGACCCCAAATAATTCCTCCCCTTTATACGGCAATACTTCCATATGCCGTTTGGAATCCGCATCACCTGACCACTGTCGCGTCCATAAACTTCTTCTGGCAGATATGGACATCGCACTTACTCTCGATGCCAGAGTGCAAATATCCCTCTGAGCATCTCGCATATAAAGAAAAGCATCCTTTAATTGCTCTATAGTCAATAAAATACTGTCCCTATCCAGGGTATCAATATTTTCAGTCAGGGAATCCGACCAAACCACCCCAGCACTGCACATCCATGCTGAGGCGATGGCTGGTCGCAGTATAACACCAGTATGAGTGTATATACTTTTCAGGGTAGTTTCCAGCCTCCTATCAGCTGGATCCTTGAGGGCGGCCGTTTCAGGAGACGGTAACGCCACTTGTTTTGATAAGCGTGTGAGTGCCTTATCCACCCTAGGGGGTGTTTCCCAGCGCGCCCTAACATCTGGCGGGAAAGGATATAATGCCAATAACTTCTTTGAAATTAGCAGTTTTCTATCGGGGTTAACCCACGCTTCATCACACACTTCATTCAATTCCCCTGATTCAGGAAAAACTACAGGTAGTTTTTTCAGACCCCACATAATACCCCTTTTTGTGGTACTTGCAGTATCAGAGATATGCAAAGCCTCCTTCATTGCCGTGATCATATAACGTGTGGCCCTACTGGAAAATAAGAATTTACTTACCGATAATTCTATTTCTCGGAGTCCGTAGTGGATGCTGGGGTTCCTGAAAGGACCATGGGGAATAGCGGCTCCGCAGGAGACAGGGCACAAAAAGTAAAGCTTTTCCAGATCAGGTGGTGTGCACTGGCTCCTCCCCCTATGACCCTCCTCCAGACTCCAGTTAGGTACTGTGCCCGGACGAGCGTACACAATAAGGGAGGATTTTGAATCCCGGGTAAGACTCATACCAGCCACACCAATCACACCGTACAACTTGTGATCTAAACCCAGTTAACAGTATGATAACAGAGGAGCCTCTGAAAGATGGCTCCCTAAACAATAACCCGAATTAGTTAACAATAACTATGTACAAGTATTGCAGATAATCCGCACTTGGGATGGGCGCCCAGCATCCACTACGGACTCCGAGAAATAGAATTATCGGTAAGTAAATTCTTATTTTCTCTATCGTCCTAGTGGATGCTGGGGTTCCTGAAAGGACCATGGGGATTATACCAAAGCTCCCAAACGGGCGGGAGAGTGCGGATGACTCTGCAGCACCGAATGAGAGAACTCCAGGTCCTCTTTTGCCAGGGTATCAAATTTGTAGAATTTTACAAACGTGTTCTCCCCTGACCACGTAGCTGCTCGGCAGAGTTGTAATGCCGAGACCCCTCGGGCAGCCGCCCAAGATGAGCCCACCTTCCTTGTGGAATGGGCCTTAACAGATTTAGGCTGTGGCAGGCCTGCCACAGAATGTGCAAGTTGAATTGTGTTACAAATCCAACGAGCAATCGACTGCTTAGAAGCAGGCGCACCCAACTTGTTGGGTGCATACAGTATAAACAGCGAGTCAGATTTTCTGACTCCAGCCGTCCTTGAAATGTATATTTTTAAAGCTCTGACAACGTCCAACAACTTGGAGTCCTCCAAGTCGCTTGTAGCCGCAGGCACTACAATAGGCTGGTTCAGGTGAAACGCTGATACCACCTTAGGGAGAAAATGCGGACGCATCCGCAGCTCTGCCCTATCCGAATGGAAAATTAAATAAGGGCTTTTATAAGATAAAGCCGCCAGTTCAGATACTCTCCTGGCGGAAGCCAGGGCCAGTAACATAGTCACTTTCCATGTGAGATATTTCAAATCCACATTTTTTAGTGGTTCAAACCAATGGGATTTGAGGAAATCTAAAACTACATTTAGATCCCACGGTGCCACCGGAGGCACCACAGGAGGCTGTATATGCAGTACTCCTTTGACAAAAGTCTGGACCTCAGGGACTGAGGCCAATTCTTTTTGGAAGAATATTGACAGGGCCGAAATTTGAACCTTAATAGATCCCAATTTGAGACCCATAGACAATCCTGATTGCAGGAAATGTAGGAAACGACCCAGTTGAAATTCCTCCGTCGGAGCACTCCGATCCTCGCACCACGCAACATATTTCCGCCAAATGCGGTGATAATGCTTCGCGGTGACTTCCTTTCTTGCCTTAATCAAGGTAGGAATGACTTCTTCTGGAATGCCTTTTCCTTTTAGGATCTGGCGTTCAACCGCCATGCCGTCAAACGCAGCCGCGGTAAGTCTTGAAAGAGGCAGGGACCCTGTTGAAGCAGGTCCCTTCTCAGAGGTAGAGGCCACGGATCGTCCGTGACCATCTCTTGAAGTTCCGGGTACCAAGACCTTCTTGGCCAATCCGGAGCCACTAGTATCGTTCTTACTCCGCTTTGCCGTATGATTCTCAATACCTTTGGTATGAGAGGCAGAGGAGGAAACACATACACCGACTGGTACACCCAAGGTGTTACCAGCGCGTCCACAGCTATTGCCTGCGGATCTCTTGACCTGGCGCAATACCTGTCCAGTTTTTTGTTGAGGCGAGACGCCATCATGTCCACCATTGGTCTTTCCCAACGGTTTATTAGCATGTGGAAAACTTCTGGATGAAGTCCCCACTCTCCCGGGTGAAGATCGTGTCTGCTGAGGAAGTCTGCTTCCCAGTTGTCCACGCCCGGGATGAACACTGCTGACAGTGCTATCACGTGATTCTCCGCCCAGCGAAGGATCCTGGCAGCTTCTGCCATTGCACTCCTGCTTCTTGTGCCGCCCTGTCTGTTTACATGGGCGACTGCCGTGATGTTGTCCGACTGGATCAACACCGGTCTTCCTTGAAGCAGAGGTTCCGCCTGGCTTAGAGCATTGTAGATTGCTCTTAGTTCCAGAATGTTTATGTGAAGAGACTTTTCCAGGCTCGACCACACTCCCTGGAAGTTTCTTCCTTGTGTGACTGCTCCCCAGCCTCTCAGGCTGGCGTCCGTGGTCACCAGGATCCAATCCTGTATGCCGAATCTGCGGCCCTCCAATAGATGAGCCCTCTGCAACCACCACAGAAGAGATACCCTTGTCCTTGGAGACAGGGTTATCCGCAGGTGCATCTGAAGATGCGACCCTGACCATTTGTCCAACAGATCCCTTTGGAAAATTCTTGCATGGAATCTGCCGAATGGAATTGCTTCGTAAGAAGCCACCATTTTTCCCAGGACTCTTGTGCATTGATGCACAGACACCTTTCCTGGTTTTAGGAGGTTCCTGACCAGGTCGGATAACTCCTTGGCTTTTTCCTCGGGAAGAAAAACCTTTTTCTGAACCGTGTCCAGAATCATCCCTAGGAACAGCAGACGAGTTGTCGGCATAAAATTGGGATTTTGGAATATTCAGAATCCATCCGTGCTGCTTTAGCACCTCTTGAGATAGTGCTAATCCCATCTCTAGCTGTTCTCTGGACCTTGCCCTTATTAGGAGATCGTCCAAGTATGGGATGATTAATACGCCTTTTCTTCGAAGAAGAATCATCATCTCGGCCATTACCTTTGTAAAGACCCGAGGTGCCGTGGACAAACCAAACGGCAGCGTCTGAAACTGATAGTGACAGTTTTGTACAACGAACCTGAGGTACCCCTGGTGTGAGGGGTAAATTGGAACGTGGAGATACGCATCCTTGATGTCCAAGGATACCATAAAGTCCCCTTCTTCCAGGTTCGCTATCACTGCTCTGAGTGACTCCATCTTGAACTTCTTTATGTACAGGTTCAAGGACTTCAGATTTAGAATAGGCCTTACCGAGCCATCCGGCTTCGGTACCACAAATAGAGTGGAATAATAACCCTTCCCTTGTTGTAGAAGAGGTACCTTGACTATCACCTGCTGAGAGTACAGCTTGTGAATGGCTTCCAAAACCGTCTCCCTTTCGGAGGGGGACGTTGGTAAAGCAGACTTCAGGAAACGGCGAGGTGGATCTGTCTCTAATTCCAACCTGTACCCCTGAGATATTATCTGCAGGATCCAGGGATCTACCTGCGAGTGAGCCCACTGCGCGCTGTAATTTTTGAGACGACCGCCTACCGTCCCCGAGTCCGCTTGAGAAGCCCCAGCGTCATGCTGAGGCTTTTGTAGAAGCCGGGGAGGGCTTCTGTTCCTGGGAAGGAGCTGCCTGTTGCTGTCTCTTCCCTCGACCTCTGCCTCGTGGCAGATATGAATAGCCCTTTGCTCTCTTATTTTTAAAGGAACGAAAGGGCTGCGGTTGAAAAGTCGGTGCCTTTTTCTGTTGGGGAGTGACTTGAGGTAGAAAGGTGGATTTCCCGGCTGTAGCCGTGGCCACCAAATCTGATAGACCGACTCCAAATAACTCCTCCCCTTTATACGGCAAAACTTCCATATGCCGTTTTGAATCCGCATCGCCTGTCCACTGTCGCGTCCATAAAGCTCTTCTGGCCGAAATGGACATAGCACTTACCCGTGATGCCAGTGTGCAGATATCCCTCTGTGCATCACGCATATAAAGAAATGCATCCTTTATTTGTTCTAACGACAGTAAAATATTGTCCCTGTCCAGGGTATCAATATTTTCAATCAGGGACTCTGACCAAACTACCCCAGCACTGCACATCCAGGCAGTCGCTATAGCTGGTCGTAGTATAACACCTGCATGTGTGTATATACTTTTTTGGATATTTTCCATCCTCCTATCTGATGGATCTTTAAGTGCGGCCGTCTCAGGAGAGGGTAACGCCACTTGTTTAGATAAGCGTGTTAGCGCCTTGTCCACCCTAGGAGGTGTTTCCCAGCGCTCCCTAACCTCTGGCGGGAAAGGGTATAATGCCAATAATTTCTTTGAAATTATCAGCTTTTTATCAGGAGCAACCCACGCTTCATCACACACGTCATTTAATTCTTCTGATTCAGGAAAAACTATAGGTAGTTTTTTCACACCCGACATAATACCCTGTTTAGTGGTACCTGTAGTATCAGCTAAATGTAACGCCTCCTTCATTGCCAAAATCATATAACGTGTGGCCCTACTGGAAAATACGGTTGATTCGTCACAGTCACCACTGGAATCAGTGCCTGTGTCTGGGTCTGTGTCGACCGACTGAGGCAAAGGGCGTTTCACAGCCCCTGACGGTGTTTGAGGCGCCTGGACAGGCACTAATTGATTGTCCGGCCGCCTCATGTCGTCAAACGACTGCTTAAGCGAGTTGACGCTATCCCGTAATTCCACAAATAAAGGCATCCATTCTGGTGTCGACCCCCTTGGAGGTGACATCCCCATATTTGGCAATTGCTCCGCCTCCACACCAATATCGTCCTCATACATGTCGACACACACGTACCGACACACAGCAGACACACAGGGAATGCTCTACACGAAGACAGGGCCCACTAGCCCTTTGGGGAGACAGAGGGAGAGTCTGCCAGCACACACCAAAAAAGCGCTATATATGACAGGGATAGCCTTATAATAAGTGCTCCCTTATAGCTGCTTTATATATATCAAAATATTGCCATTAAATTTGCCCCCCCTCTCTGTTTTACCCTGTTTCTGTAGTGCAGTGCAGGGGAGAGACCTGGGAGCCGTCCTGACCAGCGGAGCTGTGAGAGGAAATGGCGCCGTGTGCTGAGGAGATAGGCCCCGCCCCTTTTCCGGCGGGCTCGTCTCCCGCTATTTTGTGAATCCAGGCAGGGGTTAAATATCTCCATATAGCCTCTGGGGGCTATATGTGAGGTATTTTTAGCCTTTTAATAGGTTTTCATTTGCCTCCCAGGGCGCCCCCCCCCAGCGCCCTGCACCCTCAGTGACTGCGTGTGAAGTGTGCTGAGAGGAAAATGGCGCACAGCTGCAGTGCTGTGCGCTACCTTTAGAAGACTGCAGGAGTCTTCAGCCGCCGATTCTGGACCTCTTCTTACTTCAGCATCTGCAAGGGGGCCGGCGGCGCGGCTCCGGTGACCATCCAGGCTGTACCTGTGATCGTCCCTCTGGAGCTGATGTCCAGTAGCCAAGAAGCCAATCCATCCTGCACGCAGGTGAGTTCACTTCTTCTCCCCTCTGTCCCTCGTTGCAGTGATCCTGTTGCCAGCAGGAATCACTGTAAAATAAAAAACCTAAGCTAAACTTTCTCTAAGCAGCTCTTTATGAGAGCCACCTAGAATTGCACCCTTCTCGGCCGGGCACAAAAATCTAACAGGAGTCTGGAGGAGGGTCATAGGGGGAGGAGCCAGTGCACACCACCTGATCTGGAAAAGCTTTACTTTTTGTGCCCTGTCTCCTGCGGAGCCGCTATTCCCCATGGTCCTTTCAGGAACCCCAGCATCCACTAGGACGATAGAGAAAATACGTTTGTTTCTTCACCGTCGACACTAGATTCGGTGTCCGTGTCTGGGTCTGTGTCGACCGACTGAGGTAAAGGGCGTTTTACAGCCCCTGACGGTGTCTGAGACGCCTGGACAGGTACTAACTGGTTTGCCGGCCGTCTCATGTCGTCAACTGATTTTTGTAACGTGCTGACATTATCACGTAATTCCATAAACAAAGCCATCCATTCCGGTGTCGACTCCCTAGGGGGTGACATCACCATTACCGGCAATTGCTCCGCCTCCACACCAACATCGTCCTCATACATGTCGACACACACGTACCGACACACAGCAGACACACAGGGAATGCTCTTATCGAAGACAGGACCCCACTAGCCCTTTGGGGAGACAGAGGGAGAGTTTGCCAGCACACACCCAAGCGCTATAAATATATAGGAACAACCCTACAGAAGTGTTGTTTCCTTTATAGCAGCTTAATATATCAATATCGCCAAAAAAGTGCCCCCCCTCTCTGTTTTTTTACCCTGTTTCTGTAGTGCAGTGCAGGGGAGAGTCCTGGGAGCCTTCCTCGCAGCGGAGCTGTGCAGGAAAATGGCGCTGTGTGCTGAGGAGATAGGCCCCGCCCCCTATTTCGGCGGGCTCTTCTCCCGGTGTTTGTGAGACCTGGCAGGGGTTAAATACATCCATATAGCCCCAGGGGCTATATGTGATGTATTTTTAGCCAGAACAAGGTATTATCATTGCTGCCCAGGGCGCCCCCCCCCCAGCGCCCTGCACCCTCAGTGACCGCTGGTGTGAAGTGTGCTGACAACAATGGCGCACAGCTGCAGTGCTGTGCGCTACCTCATGAAGACTGAGAAGTCTTCTGCCGCCGGTTTCTGGACCTTTTCACTTTTCGGCATCTGCAAAGGGGGTCGGCGGCGCGGCTCCGGGACCGGACTCCATGGCTGGGCCTGTGTTCGATCCCTCTGGAGCTAATGGTGTCCAGTAGCCTAAGAAGCCAATCCATCCTGCACGCAGGTGAGTTCACTTCTTCTCCCCTAAGTCCCTCGTTGCAGTGAGCCTGTTGCCAGCAGGACTCACTGAAAATAAAAAACCTAATAACTTTTTCTAAGCAGCTCTTTAGGAGAGCCACCTAGATTGCACCCTGCTCGGACGGGCACAAAAACCTAACTGAGGCTTGGAGGAGGGTCATAGGGGGAGGAGCCAGTGCACACCACCTAGTCCTAAAGCTTTTGTTTTTGTGCCCTGTCTCCTGCGGAGCCGCTAATCCCCATGGTCCTGACGGAGTCCCAGCATCCACTAGGACGTCAGAGAAATTGGTAATACTACTGTGTGGCATAATGTGTATAATAGGCACTACTACTCTGTGGCATACCGTGTACATGGGGTACTACTACTGTGTGGCGTAACGTGTGTATGGGGTACTACTACTATGTGTCATGATATGTATAATGGGTACTACTATAGTGTGGCATTTGTATAATGGGTACTACTACGGTGTGGATTAATGGACACTACTACTGTTTTGGCATAATGTGTATAATTGGTAATACTACTGTGTGGCATAATGTGTATAAATAAGAATTTACTTACCGATAATTCTATTTCTCATAGTCCGTAGTGGATGCTGGGGACTCCGAAAGGACCATGGGGAATAGCGGCTCCGCAGGAGACTGGGCACAAAAGTAAAAGCTTTAAGACTACCTGGTGTGCACTGGCTCCTCCCCCTATGACCCTCCTCCAAGCCTCAGTTAGGATACTGTGCCCGGACGAGCGTACACAATAAGGAAGGATTTTGAATCCCGGGTAAGACTCATACCAGCCACACCAATCACACCGTACAACTTGTGATCTGAACCCAGTTAACAGCATGATAACAGAGGAGCCTCTGAAAAGATGGCTCACAACAATAATAACCCGATTTTTTGTAACAATAACTATGTACAAGTATTGCAGACAATCCGCACTTGGGATGGGCGCCCAGCATCCACTACGGACTATGAGAAATAGAATTATCGGTAAGTAAATTCTTATTTTCTCTGACGTCCTAGTGGATGCTGGGGACTCCGAAAGGACCATGGGGATTATACCAAAGCTCCCAAACGGGCGGGAGAGTGCGGATGACTCTGCAGCACCGAATGAGAGAACTCCAGGTCCTCCTCAGCCAGGGTATCAAATTTGTAGAATTTAGCAAACGTGTTTGCCCCTGACCAAGTAGCTGCTCGGCAAAGTTGTAAAGCCGAGACCCCTCGGGCAGCCGCCCAAGATGAGCCCACTTTCCGTGTGGAATGGGCTTTTACAGATTTTGGCTGTGGCAGGCCTGCCACAGAATGTGCAAGCTGAATTGTACTACAAATCCAACGAGCAATAGTCTGCTTAGAAGCAGGAGCACCCAGCTTGTTGGGTGCATACAGGATAAACAGCGAGTCAGATTTTCTGACTCCAGCCGTCCTGGAAACATATATTTTCAGGGCCCTGATTACGTCCAGCAACTTGGAATCCTCCAAGTCCCTAGTAGCCGCAGGCACCACAATAGGCTGGTTTAAGTGAAATGCTGAAACCATCTTAGGGAGAAATTGAGGACGAGTCCTCAATTCTGCCCTGTCCGTATGAAAAATTAGGTAAGGGCTTTTATAGGATAAAGCCGCCAATTCTGAGACACGCCTGGCTGAGGCCAGGGCTAACAGCATTACCACTTTCCATGTGAGATATTTTAAGTCCACAGTGGTGAGTGGTTCAAACCAATGTGATTTTAGGAACCCCAAAACTACATTGAGATCCCAAGGTGCCACTGGAGGCACAAAAGGAGGCTGTATATGCAGTACCCCCTTGACAAACGTCTGAACTTCAGGAACTGAAGCTAGTTCTTTTTGGAAGAATATTGACAGGGCCGAAATTTGAACCTTAATGGACCCTAATTTTAGGCCCATAGACAGTCCTGTTTGCAGGAAATGCAGGAAACGACCCAGTTGAAATTCCTCTGTAGGGGCCTTCCTGGCCTCACACCACGCAACATATTTACGCCAAATACGGTGATAATGTTGCACAGTTACATCCTTCCTGGCTTTGATCAGGGTAGGGATGACTTCATTCGGAATGCCTTTTTCCTTCAGGATCCGGCGTTCAACCGCCATGCCGTCAAACGCAGCCGCGGTAAGTCTTGGAACAGACATGGTCCCTGCTGGAGCAGGTCCTTTCTTAGAGGTAGAGGCCACGGGTCTTCCGTGAGCATCTCTTGAAGTTCCGGGTACCAAGTCCTTCTTGGCCAATCCGGAGCCACGAGTATAGTCCTTACTCCTCTCCTTCTTATGATTCTCAGTACCTTGGGTATGAGAGGCAGAGGAGGGAACACATACACTGACTGGTACACCCACGGTGTTACCAGAGCGTCCACAGCTATTGCCTGAGGGTCACTTGACCTGGCGCAATATCTGTCCAGTTTTTTGTTGAGGCGGGACGCCATCATGTCCACCTTTGGTTTTTCCCAACGGTTCACAATCATGTGGAAGACTTCTGGGTGAAGTCCCCACTCCCCCGGGTGGAGATCGTGTCTGCTGAGGAAGTCTGCTTCCCAGTTGTCCACTCCCGGAATGAACACTGCTGACAGTGCTATCACATGATTTTCCGCCCAGCGAAGAATCCTTGCAACTTCCGTCATTGCCCTCCTGCTTCTTGTGCCGCCCTGTCTGTTTACGTGGGCGACTGCCGTGATGTTGTCCGACTGGATCAGCACCGGCTGACCCTGAAGCAGAGGCCTTGCCTGACTTAGGGCATTGTAAATGGCCCTTAGTTCCAGGATATTTATGTGAAGTGACGTTTCCATGCTTGACCACAAGCCCTGGAAATTTCTTCCCTGTGTGACTGCTCCCCAGCCTCTCAGGCTGGCATCCGTGGTCACCAGGACCCAGTCCTGAATGCCGAATCTGCGGCCCTCTTGAAGATGAGCACTCTGCAACCACCACAGGAGAGACACCCTTGTCCTTGGAGACAGGGTTATCCGCTGATGCATTTGAAGATGCGATCCGGACCATTTGTCCAGCAGATCCCACTGAAAAGTTCTTGCGTGGAATCTGCCGAATGGAATCGCTTCGTAAGAAGCCACCATTTTTCCCAGGACCCTTGTGCATTGATGCACTGACACTTGGCCTGGTTTTAGGAGGTTCCTGACTAGGTCGGATAACTCCCTGGCATTCTCCTCCGGGAGAAACACCTTTTTCTGTACTGTGTCCAGAATCATCCCTAGGAACAGCAGACGTGTCGTCGGAATCAGCTGCGATTTTGGAATATTTAGAATCCATCCGTGCTGTCGTAGTACTACTTGAGATAGTGCTACTCTGACCTCTAACTGCTCTCTGGACCTTGCCCTTATCAGGAGATCGTCCAAGTAAGGGATAATTAAGACGCCTTTTCTTCGAAGAAGAATCATCATTTCGGCCATTACCTTGGTAAAGACCCGGGGTGCCGTGGACAATCCAAATGGCAGCGTCTGAAACTGATAGTGACAGTTCTGTACCACAAACCTGAGGTACCCTTGGTGAGAAGGGCATGGAGGTAAGCATCCTTGATGTCCAGAGACACCATATAGTCCCCTTCTTCCAGGTTCGCTATCACTGCTCTGAGTGATTCCATCTTGAATTTGAACCTTTGTATGTAAGTGTTCAAGGATTTCAGATTTAAAATAGGTCTCACGAGCCGTCCGGCTTCGGTACCACAAACAGCGTGGAATAATACCCCTTTCCCTGTTGTAGGAGGGGTACCTTGATTATAACCTGCTGGGAATACAGCTTGTGAATGGCTTCCAATACCGCCTCCCTGTCGGGGGGAGACGTTGGTAAAGCAGACTTCAGGAACCGGCGAGGGGGAGACGTCTCGAATTCCAATTTGTACCCCTGAGATACTACCTGCAGGATCCAGGGGTCCACTTGCGAGTGAGCCCACTGCGCGCTGAAATTCTTGAGACGGGCCCCCACCGTGCCTGAGTCCGCTTGTAAGGCCCCAGCGTCATGCTGAGGACTTGGCAGAAGCGGGGGAGGGCTTCTGTTCCTGGGAAGAGGCTGTCTGCTGCAGTCTTTTTCCCCTTCCTCTGCCCCGGGGCAGATACGAGTGGCCTTTTGCCCGCTTGCCCTTATGGGGACGAAAGGACTGAGCCTGAAAAGACGGTGTCTTTTTCTGCTGAGAGGTGACCTGGGGTAAAAAGGTGGATTTCCCAGCCGTTGCCGTGGCCACCAGGTCCGATAGACCGACCCCAAATAACTCCTCCCCTTTATACGGCAATACTTCCATATGCCGTTTGGAATCCGCATCACCTGACCACTGTCGCGTCCATAACCCTCTTCTGGCAGAAATGGACAGCGCACTTACTCTTGATGCCAGAGTGCAAATATCCCTCTGTGCATCTCTCATATATAGAAATGCATCCTTTAAATGCTCTATAGTCAATAATATATTGTCCCTGTCCAGGGTATCAATATTTTCAGTCAGGGAATCCGACCAAGCCACCCCAGCACTGCACATCCAGGCTGAGGCGATTGCTGGTCGCAGTATAATACCAGTATGTGTGTATATACTTTTTAGGATATTTTCCAGCTTCCTATCAGCTGGTTCCTTGAGGGCGGCCGTATCAGGAGACGGTAACGCCACTTGTTTTGATAAGCGTGTGAGCGCCTTATCTACCCTAGGGGGTGTTTCCCAACGCGCCCTAACCTCTGGCGGGAAAGGGTATAATGCCAATAATTTTTTAGAAATTAGCAGTTTTTTATCGGGGGAAACCCACGCTTCATCACACACCTCATTTAATTCATCTGATTCAGGAAAAACTACGGGTAGTTTTTTCACACCCCACATAATACCCTTTTTTGTGGTACTTGTAGTATCAGAAATGTTCAAAACCTCCTTCATTGCCGTGATCATGTAACGTGTGGCCCTACTGGAAAATACGTTTGTTTCCTCATTGTCGACACTGGAGTCAGTGTCCGTGTCTGGGTCGACCACCTGAGGTAACGGGCGCTTTAGAGCCCCTGACGGTGTTTGAGACGCCTGTACAGGTATTAACTGATTTGCCGGCTGTCTCATGTCGTCAACAGTCTTTTGTAAAGTTCTGACACTATCACGTAATTCCTTCCATAAGACCATCCAGTCAGGTGTCGACTCCCTAGGGGGTGACTTCACTAATACAGGCAATTGCTCCGCCTCCATACCATTTTCCTCCTCATACATGTCGACACAACGTACCGACACACAGCACACACACAGGGAATGCTCTGATAGAGGACAGGACCCTACTAGCCCTTTGGGGAGACAGAGGGAGAGTTTGCCAGCACACACCAGAGCGCTATATATATATATATATATATAGGGATAACCTTATATAAGTGTTTTTCCCTTATATAGCTGCTGTATAGATTTATCTGCCAAATTAGTGCCCCCCCTCTCTTGTTTTACCCTGTTTCTGTAGTGCAGGACTGCAGGGGAGAGTCAGGGAGCTTCCCTCCAACGGAGCTGTGAGGAAAAATGGCGCCAGTGTGCTGAGGAGATAGGCTCCGCCCCCTTCTCGGCAGCCGTTCTCCCGCTTTTTTATGGAAAAACAGGCATGAGTTAAATGCATCCATATAGCCCAGGAGCTATATGTGATGCATTTTTTGCCCCCTAAGGTGTTTATATTGCGTCTCAGGGCGCCCCCACCCAGCGCCCTGCACCCTCAGTGACCGGAGTGTGAAGTGTGCTGAGAGCAATGGCGCACAGCTGCGGTGCTGTGCGCTACCTTATTGAAGACAGGACGTCTTCTGCCGCCGATTTTTCCGGACCTCTTCTGCTCTTCTGGCTCTGTAAGGGGGACGGCGGCGCGGCTCTGGGACCCATCCATGGCTGGGCCTGTGATCGTCCCTCTGGAGCTAATGTCCAGTAGCCTAAGAAGCCCAATCCACTCTGCACGCAGGTGAGTTCGCTTCTTCTCCCCTTAGTCACTCGATGCAGTGAGCCTGTTGCCAGCAGGTCTCACTGAAAATAAAAAACCTAAAACTAAACTTTTTTCTAAGCAGCTCAGGAGAGCCACCTAGACTGCACCCTTCTCGTTCGGGCACAAAAATCTAACTGAGGCTTGGAGGAGGGTCATAGGGGGAGGAGCCAGTGCACACCAGGTAGTCTTAAAGCTTTTACTTTTGTGCCCAGTCTCCTGCGGAGCCGCTATTCCCCATGGTCCTTTCGGAGTCCCCAGCATCCACTAGGACGTCAGAGAAATGGGCACTACTACTCTGTGGCATACCGTGTACATGGGGTACTACTACTGTGTGCTGTGTGGCGTAACGTATGTATGGGGTACTACTACCATGTGCCATAATGTGTATAATGGGTACTACTACTGTGTGGCATAATGGATACTACTACGGTATGGCATGATGTGTACAATGGGTACTACTACTGTGTGGCATAATGTGTATAATGGGCACTACTATTCTGTGGTATAAAGTGTACATGGGGTACTACTACTGTGTGGTGTAACATTTACATGGGGTACTACTACTGTGTGGCATATTTAGAATTTATAAAAAGCCACCCTGGGGCCGCCACATTCATTAATATATATATATATATATATATATATATATATATATATATATATATATTTATTTGCACAGTGATAAAGTACTAGACAACCAGCTCCTATCATTTGTCAAAACCGCCTGTAACATGGCAGTTACAAGCTGGTAGCAGAGTATATATATATATATATATATATATATATATATATAACCACTCTCCAAGGCTTGATAAGTCTGTGCCATTGTTGACTAAACGTATTTTATATTTAATTGGCACAGTTGTTAAATACAAACTTATTAATTATAAGGAATAATATTGGTGCGGTTGGTGCTTTTCTTTGTGGTGAGCCCTGACAAATCCTGACCTGGTGAATAACAATAAGGAATGGCATCAGTGAGTTAATGGCTCTGCTCTTGAAACTCAGCATATAAATAATCCGTCAGTAGTACAAATCCTCACCCTGACCTAATACTTTCCAGTTTCCTGAATGCTCCTGCCTCGCCCTCCCCGCTCACAGTAGTCTGAAAGGCTGAAGTGAACTCCAGTTTTCAAATCCATACTCCGAGTTTTATTTTATGTTCACCACCTTGCAGGCGTGAAATATGATGGGCATTATATCCAGCCAATAAAAAGCCGCAAAGCGTCAATTCTGAGTTCGTTGTAATATATCTCCCAATCAGGAAGCAATGGCTAAGACATAACGCACATATCACCAATGACAGAGCAGATTCGCAGCCTTGACGTCAGGCTTAGTGGTTAATTCAAGATGCCATATTGTGTGTGGAACAGACGTCGCTAATTTCACCCTCTGTTCGTCGACGTTTCGTCCCATTAAAAGTCTTTCACTAGGCTTTCTGAACACTGTCTAGCTCGTTAACACGTGTAATATGCATTGTGGGAGAGCAATTCCACTTCTACTCAATGTCCAGTGAGTTATTCGAAGAAACGTGTGGGCTAATCTTCCAAGGCGCCATGTTGGATGTGGCATTCTATGTGTACATTGAAACGGAGCCAAACGCGTCATATTCCCCTCCCCCTATAATTGTATTGCAGTTATTTTATTCTTCCAAAATAATATTTCCGTATTCCAGTAACGAAGGCATATATGAAAATATCACCTTATGTACTACGATTTATGCCCGGGGTGTGTGTGTGTGTGTGCGTGCGGCGGTAATGGCCATTATGGGAAAGGGAGGGGTTGTGCTGTCATTACCAATTCGGCTACGGCGTGCAGCTAGTTATGGCGCAGCCGCCCGCACTAGTGCCGCATGTAGCAGTGCACAGCGTGTATGAGAGAAGCTGTCATTGCCACACAGCACAGAACATGTATACACTAGCGTCTAATAACACCATCTCACCGTGAGCCGGCAATAAGTGACCGGGCGGGGATACTGTAGTGTACCCATACAAGACGGATAAAGATAACCTGGTAAGGACTGGCTTTCCCCCAGCCGGTAGGGGCAGCATTATTCCCCGCCAGGAGCATGTGAGAGGTAACTAATGGGGCAGTGTGTATACAGGGAGCGCAGTGGACACAGCGCAGCTGGAAGCTACGTAGCCGGCTCTTGCACCAATACCCCTCGCGGTGAGGGGGAACCCTGCTGCATTACACAGCGCCAGACGCGGGCACACAGCCGCGCTCTCATACACAGTAGCGGCGGCTACTGCCGCGTCTCACAGGCGGCTGCGTTTTACCTTCGTAATTGCAGCATGTCACAGATCTCAGGCTAGCGGACAGCCCCGGTACTGCACTCCAGCGGCGGCAGCAGGAGGGCGGGACAGTCCGGTCTCGGAGAGGTGACTGTGTAATACAGGGGGAGGGTCAGTGCCGAATGGAAAATTTCCACTCGGTTTCTCTCCTTCCTTAAGGGTTAAGTAAATGGGGGGGTGTTGGCGGGGAGAAAAAACCGCGTTTCTCTTGCGAAACCGCCCAGTAGCCGCAGCCCGGTCGGTTTTGCGAGGGAAACGCTAGTTAACTTAGCAGCTGCCTGCTCTGTACCCAGTGCTATATGCGCCTATATATCAGAGTAATGATAGCATATGTACTATATATAATGTCTGCTATACGTGAGTGGCGTGCCCATGTGGGGTGGGGGGGCAGTGTGGTGGGGCGCTCCCCTGGCACACGGGTGTGGATATACAGTATATGGCTTCCTGAGAGGAAAGGGGTAACAGAGGACAGGTGTGGAAGTGGCCGGGGCAGTCACACTGCTGGTAGGAAACTACTGTAGTCACATCGCGCTATAATACATCGCGTTTATAGAACGCAACTCGCTGGATCTGTCGCGATGTGGGCGCCCCATGCAGGAGATGCTCAGTCAGTGTCCTGCACATACTGTATATAGAATACCCGGTGTCCTAGAACGCAAGTCTTAAGGAATAGCGAATGCGTGCATATCAGATTGTGCGCAGAGGGCAAGCAGATGCCCCAGGGGCATGTTTCACAACGTAAAGGGGCTGTTCTTATTCTATGCGCTTTACTGGGGTTTTTTTTCCCCCTGCTAGCTTTGCACACGCCACCAGCAACCCGCTCCCCCTCCCGGAGAAAAATAAAAAAACCTGTCCATTTGCATTGCCAAACTAAGCGCTGCTAATGCTAAGTCACGGCGCATGCGCTATGGAGCGACCGGGGGGCGCAGAGGCTGCCCGAGGAACTGCAGCTGGGAGAGCGCAGGCAAACAAGTCCCCCTCCCCCATTGTTTTAGCTTGGGCCAATCAGACAGCGTAGATGATGGCCCCCCTTTTCTGGGGAAACATTCACCAATCAGCGGGTGAGAAGCCGGTTTGTTGCTCCTCCCTCTAATCTATATTAAAGTCTCTGGCGCCGCGTGAGTCCGTCACTGGCAGTCACTATAGAAAAATAAAAAAAAAAAGCCATCTTTGCATTGTTCCCGCACCCGCTCCTCCGTCTCCGCAGCTTCCTCGGATCTACCTGCTGGAGACATCCCCCCCCACACCCACCTTTTTTTAATTTAAAGTTCTGTATAGATTAGATTAGATTTTATTACAGCCACCATGTCAGACACAGCAGTGGACGCCAGTGTGGAGAAGACAACTAAGGTAACAACTCATCTTTGTGTAGTAGCAGTGTGTGTGTGTGTGTGTGTGTGTGTTTATTTATGGTGAGCCTGGCAGTGCTGTTTGTTACAATGTATCTGTGCTGCACCTGATCTCTCCCTTACTGATACTTTGTCCCAGTTGTCAGAGGCTGCTGGCAGCGGACAAGAAGTTGGAGCTGACTGCTGGGGGCACAGTGCTGTCTGTATTGGAGGGAGAGGGGGGGGGGGGGGGGGGGGGCGCATTGGTAAGGGCAGAGCAGTTGGCAGCAGCGGTACCCGTTCAGCATCCCATTGTTAGGTGTCGCCCTGATCGGATGTAGGTGCTGTTAGGTGGTATTAGCGTGCGGAGCCTGTCAGGTACCAGCTGTCCTGAGCAGACACTACAGGGGGTGGGGATCGGGCTCCCTCCGCAGTGGCTCACACACCGGGCGCAGTGACTGCATGTCTCCGCGATTAAAGTTTACCGGCGAGTCCCGGTGTACAGTAGCTGTGTGCGGGCAGAGGGGCGCTGAGCTTCGTACTCACGACTAGTGCCCACGCACAGGGTGGGAGCGCTGGCATCCCCCGCGCCGGGAGCGATGTGCTGCTATCCTGGTACCTGCCCCCTCCCGCAGCCCACAGCGGAGCGCACAGCGAGGCTCTTACACAGGGGAGATGGGATCCGCTCCGGCGCTGTCACCCCGGCTCATGGTGCCCAGCGATCTGCTGGTGTCACCCTAGTGCCGGGGCTGTGCTGCCTCCTCACCCTGCTCTGTCCGCTGGCTGTCAGGCACGAAGTCTCCGGCATTGCCATGTCCCTTGCCGGCATAGGGGCAGATTTATTAAGCTCGGTGAAGTGATAAAGTGGAAGGTGATAAAGCCCCAGCCAATCAGTTCCTAACTACCATGTCACAGGCTGGGTTTGAAAAATGACAGTTAGGAGCTGACTGGCTGGTCCTTTATCACCTTCCACTTTATCACTTCACCAGGCTTAATAAATGTGCCCCATAGTGCCTACCGGAGATGTAGGACGGGGCATGGGGAGGGGGCTGGTTACCACGGTACATGCCGGAGGGATTGCGCCGATGGTGACAGGATGGATGCGGTCTACCCATGCATTCGGTAACCTGCTCCTGTGTGTGATGAATGTGTTATGACATTGGCCGGGACGGGCATCCTCGCTGTGGGGCACGTCCTCTGCCGTGTGCTGAGCACGGTTACATACGCCGCTGTAACCTCCGTACTACCCCGCACAGATGCCGGCTGCAATGACAGGGCTCCCCGCTGCTGGTGACATCTCCGAGTAAGCCGAGCGCAGCCGGGACCAGCCACTTGCCGGGCGGTGTACAATGATGCCTCATCCCCGACCTCCTGCACAGCGGTGTCCCTTCCCCGGCGGCAGGGAGCCTGTATGCAGCGGCGGCGCAGGGGTTACTGGGGTTCCAGCTGCGCGGATGACTTATGATGGGGAGGGGGCTGCTGCCACTTGTTTGTGTTGTACACAGTTCACCACGTCCACCGGCTGCAGTCCCGGGGGACGAGGAGTCTGCGGGGAGGGGGACAGATGGTAACCGGATTAAGACTCTGAAGGCAGAGCCTGTAATTAGGAGGTGGAGGAGGGTAATTACTGAGCGCGCTGATTGCACACTGTCTACCTGGGAATACTGATCGTGCCTAGCATGCGGGCACCGGGGGGTAATAGTGTCACCCAGCAGCACAGGGGAAGGCGGGTGAGCGGGCGGGAGGATGCACAGTGTCTCCGTCCTGTACTGCCCGGTCACCCCGCTAATGCCATTGCTGTATTGTCTCCCCACTAATGTGTGAGCTGCTGTAGCGCGCGTCACTCACTCCCCGTAAAGTGCCGTAAGTAGCCTCCTGGGACTTGTAGTCTCCCCGCCCTCCCGCTCCGGGCGTGTCTGCATGAGGGAGTCGGGCGAGCCCAGCGTCAGCGATCTACAAATCCCGGGAGCCTGTGTGCCTCATGGGGGCCGGCACACAGAGGGGGCGACCAATCAGCCGCCCCGGAAAGCCACATAAGGACATGGGCGGGAACAATGGCTACGGACTGGCCAATGGCTGGGCGCCGTGAGCTGCACCGATTTTGAAATGGACTTTAAAGCATGTTTACAAAGTGTATGCAGAGTGCGGGCAGAGTACTACACTGTGCGGGGAGGAGGGGTAATCATGCGCATGCACCTTCTTTTTATATCGGTGCAATCTATAAAAATATATTACTTTTTGCGGAGAGCCTCTGACATCAGGCTTGTGTGGTGTAAAATGTATGTTCCCCTACCTGGAGGACTACTGAGGACCCACGTGTCCTCATTCTCCCAGGATACACCCCTTTTTTATGTATAAATATTTGGCAACATACATAGTCCCATCATGAGTCCAAGCACATAGGGTACCCGAGGAAGGGTTCTGTAATCTTTAGCAAGCTGCAACTTATGTTCTTCAGTGGATTTGTGGAGCTACTGGCAGCACATGCAGGGACTTGGCTGTCTGTGCAAAAACTACAGGGCCATATGGTGCTACCAACTGGGCAATCATTGCTGTGCGTATATTATATCCCCTGTTTACTAGTTGTGCTATCAGTTGAGTGAAGCTGGTACTTGTTCAGGCTAGTATTTGTTCATATGATGTAGTATTTCCAATTGTACAATTGGAAATACTACATAAGTGGCTTCCTGTGTGTATCCATTTATAATGTTTTAGTATTTTTGCATTGCTTACTAAATTCCCTTCTAGTTTTATTAAGGGGAGTAATAGAATTGTTTTTTTAATTATTCTTTTAAATAGGTATGTGTTGAATTCGGTTTTTGTTAAATAATATCAGATGCACCCCATCACTATGCTACCTTGTGTGTTGAAGCTATTCTTGGCCTATAAAGTCCTGAACTTCGGCACAAGTGCTCTAAAATATGGTTCTGTACACTACCATCAGAATAAAAAAGCTTTCATATTTTGACCTTGATGTCATCGTATTACTATTTTTATATTTGAAGTATATTGTGTGGGCTGGGATATGTGGCAAACAGGTCAGTGAATGGTTTGGTTTTGTATTCTTTCATAAAGGATCAGTGATCTAGAAAATGAAAGCTCACATTGCATAGTTATGTTCAAGCTGGGCTGAGACTCCTATGCTCTGTGGGTATCAGGCTTTTTATTTAAATAAGTTATGTGTGTGTTCTATTTGAACCTTCACTTATGCATCACTAGCAATGATGACCGTCATTTAAAGTGCCTTGTATAGTAAAATAAAAACAAAAAAACAAAGCGCTTAATCTCCCAAAGTTCTACATGTAATGTTTCTTGAGCATGAGTGTGGTGTGATCTGAATAGTGTGGATGCTATTGCTTTCAGGCGTGTGGCCTGGAGGAAAACTGCCACCCACTGAACAAAACTTTACTACTTGAACATTGTAACCTGCTACAATATGTAAAGCACAGCAAAATGCGCCTGAACAAGTTACAAGAGGGGGTGTTTTTTTTTTTTTTGCTGAAATATCAGGACTATGCAGTATAGGCAGATTGATAACTCGTATGATTGCCCTGTCCATTCTGCATGCTGGGGTCATATAGGTTCCACAAGCTTGGCAAGCTTACAACCTGAGCCTGTCAAGGGGATTATAACCAGATAATGACAGTGATGGTCAGACTGATAAGGCCATTCATTGTTCAGGTCTCTCATGGTATACATTGATATCGACCTGCTACATAGACAGGCCATAATAGCAGAGAAAAGGTATCTAATATTTGCACTTATGAGTGATTTTAACTATAGATGGTGCTGTCATTTTTCTTTTTAATGTGTTAAAACTAACAAACTTTTCTTTTTTTTTTTTTTTTTTTTTTTTTTTTTTTTAAGGACTTGAAAGCAAAAGAAAAGGAAGTTGTAGAAGAAACAGAAATTGGAAAGAAGGCAGCCAATGGAAAAGCAGTAAGTGCTCTATGTACTTAGAGTCCTCAAAATATTGTCAGATCAACTGAAAGTTTTGTGTCCACACAGGCCAATATATGACCCTGGAGTATAGTTGATGTCAGCATAGAATGTTTATATGCTTTATGCTGTACTTCAATGTTTTATTTCTTGTGGGTGTGTTTGTTTGTTTGTTTGTTTTTTTTTTTTTTTAAGTATAACTGGCTCCCTTATTATCCAAACATCCCATACTAGCCTAAGGGGGACATTTACTAAGCAGTGATAAGAGCGGAAAAGTGAGCCAGTGGAGAAGTGCCCATGGCAACCAATCAGCAGCTCTGTATAATTTTATAGTATGCAAATTATAGATGTTGCTTCAGAGCTGATTGGTTACCATGGGAAACTTCTCCGCCATTATCACTGCTTAGTAAATGTCCCCCTAAGACACAGGGGATGCATTGTGAGCAATTTATGCTAGGGCGCCCCCTATTTCTCACAGCTCCTGCTGAAAACTCTGTTCCTTTTGCTTGCACCAATCGAGAAATTGCAAACTCTGTCTGGTCCTGTGTTCACAACTTACAACACCCTCTGCTTCGGTTTAAAGAAGGGGCATTTTATTGGATCTGTATTACAATATCAGCATAGCACAAGGGACAATGGCTGCATGTAGCTGCTGCCAGGGGAAGGATATATTTTTGTAGCTTGCAGCCTTTAATCAATGCTTAGTAAAGGCCACTTAGATGTAGAGATTTAAGCAGCTGCTTGAAATCAGATGTAACTCTTTAAATCAGTGGAGACTTGCTAAGTAACATGCTGCAACTTACATGAGCCAATTGAATTGATCAGTCTAGTGGAAGACTAATAAAAGTAATGTCACTTTCTACAAATGAGTATCCCAGCAAGGATAACTATAGTTTCTATAACTGACCTCTCTTTCAAAAGGACAAACCTTTCATGTAATATGCATTGAAGTCTTAAATGTAACACTTCAGGAGAATGAAGAGAATGGCGATGATGGTGGAGACAATGAAGGCGATGAGGAGGAAGAAGTTGATGAGGAGGATGAAGAAGATGAAGTAGAAGGTAAATTACCACTAGCTAAAACCTTTCTAATGGATTATATGTTTATTAAAGAAGGGATTGGAGAGCAAAATCAGTATCCTAAATCTGCTCTATATTGGCAGTCATAACAGAGAAACATGTACCGGGCAATTCATTATGCGTGATGTGCGGCTGCACATGTCATGGAGAATTATGGGAGAGCAACATTGCTGCTTTTACTGCGCACCCTTATTTGGGTGTGAGGAAAAAGGAGTGCAGTTGTGCCTGCAAAGTGCTGCAGTTACAAGCTTTCGCTCGTTTCAAATTTCTCCCAGAGTGTATCTTACAATGCATGGTATAGATATTTCTCTATCGTCCTAGTGGATGCTGGGGTTCCTGAAAGGACCATGGGGAATAGCGGCTCCGCAGGAGACAGGGCACAAAAAGTAAAGCTTTACGATCAGGTGGTGTGTACTGGCTCCTCCCCCTATGACCCTCCTCCAAGCCTCAGTTAGATTTTTGTGCCCGGCCGAGAAGGGTGCAATCTAGGTGGCTCTCCTAAAGAGCTGCTTAGAAAAGTTTAGCTTAGGTTTTTTATTTTACAGTGAGTCCTGCTGGCAACAGGATCACTGCAACGAGGGACTTAGGGGAGAAGAAGTGAACTCACCTGCGTGCAGGATGGATTGGCTTCTTGGCTACTGGACATCAGCTCCAGAGGGACGATCACAGGTACAGCCTGGATGGTCACCGGAGCCTTGCCGCCGGCCCCCTTGCAGATGCTGAAGTAAGAAGAGGTCCAGAATCGGCGGCAGAAGACTCCTCAGTCTTCTAAAGGTAGCGCACAGCACTGCAGCTGTGCGCCATTTTCCTCTCAGCACACTTCACACGGCAGTCACTGAGGGTGCAGGGCGCTGGGAGGGGGGCGCCCTGGGAGGCAAATGAAAACCTATTTTGGCTAAAAATACCTCACATATAGCCTCCGGAGGCTATATGGAGATATTTAACCCCTGCCAGAATCCGTTAAGAGCGGGAGACGAGGCCGCCGAAAAAGGGGCGGGGCCTATCTCCTCAGCACACAGCGCCATTTTCCCTCACAGAAAGGCTGGAGGGAAGGCTCCCAGGCTCTCCCCTGCACTGCACTACAGAAACAGGGTTAAAACAGAGAGGGGGGGCACTAATTTGGCGTTAGAAAAAAAAAAAAAAAAAAAAAAGATGCTATAAGGGAAAACACTTATATAAGGTTGTCCCTATATAATTATAGCGTTTTTGGTGTGTGCTGGCAAACTCTCCCTCTGTCTCTCCAAAGGGCTAGTGGGTCCTGTCCTCTATCAGAGCATTCCCTGTGTGTGTGCTGTGTGTCGGTACGTGTGTGTCGACATGTATGAGGACGATGTTGGTGAGGAGGCGGAGCAATTGCCTGTAATGGTGATGTCACTCTCTAGGGAGTCGACACCGGAATGGATGGCTTATTTAGGGAATTACGTGATAATGTCAACACGCTGCAAGGTCGGTTGACGACATGAGACGGCCGACAAACAATTAGTACCGGTCCAGACGTCTCAAAAACACCGTCAGGGGTTTTAAAACGCCCTTTTACTTTAGTCGGTCGACACAGACACAGACAGGGACACTGAATCCAGTGTCGACGGTGAATAAACAAACGTATTCCTTATTAGGGCCACACGTTAAAGGCAATGAAGGAGGTGTTACATATTTCTGATACTACAAGTACCACAAAAGAGGGTATTATGTGGGATGTGAAAAAACTACCGTAGTTTTTCCTGAATCAGATAAATTAAATAAAGTGTGTGATGATGCGTGGGTTCCCCCCGATAGAAAATTATGGGCGGTATACCCTTTCCCGCCAGAAGTTAGGGCGCGTTGGGAAACACCCCTTAGGGTGGATAAGGCGCTCACACGCTTATCAAAACAAGTGGCGGTACCGTCTATAGATAGGGCCGTCCTCAAGGACCAGCTGACAGGAGGCTGGAAAATATCATAAAAAGTATATACACACATACTGGTGTTATACTGCGACCAGCGATCGCCTCAGCCTGGATGTGCAGAGCTGGGGTGGCTTGGTCGGATTCCCTGACTAAAAATATTGATACCCTTGACAGGGACAGTATTTTATTGACTATAGAGCATTTAAAGGATGCATTTCTATATATGCGAGATGCACAGAGGGATATTTGCACTCTGGCATCAAGAGTAAATGCGATGTCCATATCTGCCAGAAGATGTTATGGACACGACAGTGGTCAGGTGATGCAGATTCCAAACGGCACAAAGGTGTATTGCCGTATAAAGGAAGAGGAGTTATTTGGGGTCGGTCCATCGGACCTGGTGGCCACGGCAACTGCTGGAAAATCCACCGTTTTTACCCTAAGTCACATCTCTGCAGAAAAAGACACCGTCTTTTCAGCCTCAGTCCTTTCGTCCCTATAAGATCATATCTGCCCAGGGATAGAGGAAAGGGAAGAAGACTGCAGCAGGCAGCCCATTCCCAGGAACAGAAGCGTTCCACCGCTTCTGACAAGTTCTCAGCATGGCGCTGAGACTGTACAGGACCCCTGGATCCTACAAGTAGTATCCCAGGGGCACAGATTGGAATGTCGAGACGTTTCCCCTTCGCAGGCTCCTGAAGTCTGCTTTACCAAGGTCTCCCTCCGACAAGGAGGCAGTATGGGAAAAAATTCACAAGCTGTATTCCCAGCAGGTGATAATTAAATTACCCCTCCTACTACAAGAAAAGGGGTATTATTCCACACTATATTGTGGTACTGAAGCCAGAAGGCTAGGTGAGACTTATTCTAAAAAATTTTTTGAACACTTACAAAGGTTCAAATCAAGATGGAGTCACTCAGAGCAGTGATAACGAACCAGGAAGAAGGGGACTATATAGTGTCCCGGGACATCAGGGATGCTTACCTCTATGTCCCAAATTTGCCCTTCTCACTAAGGGTACCTCAGGTTCGTGGTGCAGAACTGTCACTATCAGTTTCAGACGCTGCCATTTGGATTGTCCACGGCACCCCGGGTCTTTACCAAGGTAATGGCCGAAATGATGATTCTTCTTCGAAGAAAAGGCGTCTTAATTATCCCTTACTTGGACGATCTCCTGATAAGGGCATAGTCCAGGGAACAGTTGGAGGTCGGAGTAGCACTATCTCGGATACTGCTACAACAGCACGGGTGGATTCTAAATATTCCAAAATCGCAGCTGATCCCGACGACACGTCTGCTGTGCCTAGGGATGATTCTGGACACAGTCCAGAAAAAGGTGTTTCTCCCGGAAGAGAAAGCCAGGGAGTTATCCGAGCTAGTCAGGAACCTCCTAAAAACAGTGCATCATTGCACAAGGGTCCTGGTAAAAATGGTGGCTTCCTACGAAGCAATTCCATTCGGCAGATTTCACGCAAGAACTTTTCAGTGGGATCTGCTGGACAAATGGTCCGGATCGCATCTTCAGATGCATCAGCGGATAACCCTATATCCAAGGACAAGGGTGTCTCTCCTGTGGTGGTTATAGAGTGCTCATCTTCTAGAGGGCCGCAGATTCGGCATTCAGGATTGGATGCTGGTGACCACGGAGCCCAGCCCGAGAGGCTGGGGAGCAGTCACACAAGGAAAAAATTTCCAGGGAGTGTGATCAAGTCTGGAGACTTTTCTCCACATAAATATACTGGAGTTAAGGGTAAATTTATAATGCTCTAAGCTTAGCAAGACCTCTGCTTCAAGGTCAGCCGGTATTGATCCAGTGGGAAAAACATCACGGCAGTCGCCCACGTAAACAGACAGGGCGACACAAGAAGCAGGAGGGCAATGGCAAAAACTGCAAGGACTTTTCGCTGGGCGGAAAATCATGTGATAGCACTGTCAGCAGTGTTTCATCCCGGGAATGGAAACTGGGAAGCAGACTTCCTCAGCAGGCACGACCTCCACCCGGGAGAGTGGAAACTTCATCGGGAAGTTTTTTCCACATGATTGTAAACCGTTGGGAAATACCAAAGGTGGACATGATGGCGTCCCGTCTGAACAAAAAACGGGACAGGTATTGCGCCAGGTCAAGAGACCCTCAGGCAATAGCTGTGGACGTTCTGGTAACACCGTGGGTGTACCAGTCGGTGTATGTGTTCCCTCCTCTGCTTCTCATACCTAAGGTGCTGAGAATAAGACGTAGAGGAGTAAGAACTATACTCATGGCTCCGGATTGGCCAAGAAGGACTTGGTACCCGGAACTTCAAGAGATGCTTACAGAGGTCTTATGGCCTCTGCCGCTAAGAAGGGACTTGCTTCAGCAAGTACCATGTCTGTTCCAAGACTTACCGCAGCTGCGTTTGTCGGCATGGCGGTGGAACGCCGGATCCTAAGGGAAAAAGGCATTCCGGAAGAGGTCATTCCTACCCTGGTCAAAGCCAGAAAGGAGGTGACCACACAACATTATCACCACATGTGGCGAAAATATGTTGCGTGGTGTGAGGCCAGGAAGGCCCCACAAAGAAATTTCAACTCGGTCGTTTCCTGCATTTCCTGCAAACAGGAGTGTCTATGGGCCTCAAATTGGGGTCCATTAAGGTTCAAATTTCGGCCCTGTCGATTTTCTTCCAGAAAGAATTGGCTTCAGTTCCTGAAGTCCAGAAGTTTGTCAAGGGAGTATTGCATATACAACCCCCTTTTGTGCCTCCAGTGGCACTGTGGGATCTCAACGTAGTTCTGGGATTCCTCAAATCACATTGGTTTAAAACCAGTCAAATCTGTGGATTTGAAGCATCTCACATGAAAAGTGACCATGCTCTTGGCCCTGGCCTGGACCAGGCGAGTGTCAAATTGGTGGTTTTTTCTCAAAAAAGCCCATATCTGTTTGTCCATTCGGACAGGGCAGAGCTGCGGACTCGTCCCCAGTTCTCTCCCTAAGGTGGTGTCAGTGTTTCACCTGAACCAGCTTATTGTGGTGCCTTGCACCTACTAGGGACTTGGAGGACTCCAAGTTGCTAGATGTTGTCAGGGCCCTGAAAATATGTTCCAGGACGGCTGGAGTCAGGAAAACTGACTTGCTGTTATCCTGTATGCACCCAACAAACTGGGTGCTCTTGCTTCTAAGCAGACTATTGCTAGTTGGATGTGTAATACAATTCAGCTTGCACATTCTGTGGCAGGCCTGCCACAGCCAAAATATGTAAATGCCCATTCCACAAGGAAGGTGGGCTCATCTTGGGCGGCTGCCCGAGGGGTCTCGGCTTTACAACTTTGCCGAGCGGTTATTTAGTCAGGGGCAAACACGTTTGTAAAATCCTACAAATTTGATACCCTGGCTAAGGAGGACCTGGAGTTCTCTCATTCGGTGCTGCAGAGTCATCCGCACTCTCCCGCCCGTTTGGGAGCTTTGGTATTATCCCCATGGTCCTTTCAGGAACCCCAGCATCCACTAGGACGATAGAGAAAATAAGAATTTACTTACCGATAATTCTATTTCTCGGAGTCCGTAGTGGATGCTGGGCGCCCATCCCAAGTGCGGATTGTCTGCAATACTTGTACATAGTTACAAAAATCGGGTTATTTTTGTTGTGAGCCATCTTTTCAGAGGCTCCGCTGTTATCATACTGTTAACTGGGTTCAGATCACAGGTTGTACAGTGTGATTGGTGTGGCTGGTATGAGTCTTACCCGGGATTCAAAATCCTTCCTTATTGTGTACGCTCGTCCGGGCACAGTACCTAACTGAGGCTTGGAGGAGGGTCATAGGGGGAGGAGCCAGTACACACCACCTGATCGTAAAGCTTTACTTTTTGTGCCCTGTCTCCTGCGGAGCCGCTATTCCCCATGGTCCTTTCAGGAACCCCAGCATCCACTACAGACTCCGAGAAATAGAATTATCGGTAAGTAAATTCTTATTTTTTTTCATGCTTAATTCTGGCCAAAGAATGATTGCATGGCACTAATGATAAATTGTGTTCTGTGCTGGATAATTGCAGTCCCATAACAGGGCGCAGGTAGGGTAGGTCACATTGATCCAACTCACTAGCCTGCTGCTCTGAGCGTCTTACAGACGCTCCAAGCGGCAGAACCGCTCCCACAGCACTAAGGGAGAAGACTTAATGTTTCTCCACACACAGTGCGGGAGCTATGAGCCGGAGGGTCGGTACTGCTGGTACCGCCCCCCACCCACCTGCCCTGTGCGATTTTTTTTTTTTTTTTTTTTTTTTTTTTTATGGTCATGGATAATTATATGCCTTAAATCCTCATTACACAAGTTACATAGTCAATGCAATGCTTACATAAACCTGCCAACGATTCAAGTATCTGGAAAAAAAATCCGACCCGTATTAACTTTCATTTTAATCCTTGTAGTGGTTAAGCATAAAATTCTAATTTGGCTAAGTATCCACAAATTAGTGCAGTATCATATAGATAACCTGGCGTCCAACATTCCACTTGATCCAGGTGAGCAGGTCAGTGTGATCTCTCATTGCGATCATCTCTGCAGAGTGATGTTGATGATGACACAGTATATATAAAAAAAAATCCCAGGGGGAGCGTTTTCAGGACACTGGGGAACCCTCCATTTTGGGCACAGTGTAGGACCCCAAATAATCCATAATGTATATGTATTGACTTTCATTAAACCGCATTTTCTGTTTTGGTGCTAAGTTTATTTATTACATTGCTTAGGCATTAATCACATAACTAATCACGTTTGTTTGTTTTTTTTTTTTTCTTCTCTATTAGGAGAAGAAGATGAGGGGGATGAAGATGATGAAGCTGATGGACCCACTGGGAAAAGAGCAGCAGAAGATGACGATGTGAGTTACAGAAGCACAACAATATAGTGATTGCATAGAAGGGGTGGTCTTCTGGTTGCCGAATGTCGGGATCCCGGCACACAGTATACCGGCGCCGGAATCCCAACACCCGGCAAACCGACACATATTCTCCCTCGTGGGTATCCACGCCCCCCCCTGGAGGGAGAATAAATAGCGTGGCGAGCGCAGCGAGCCCGCAAGGGGCTCATTTGCGCTCGCCACGCTGTCGGTATGCTGGTCGCCGAGAGACCATACTACACCCCATAGAAGTACTTGACATTTATTTTTATGAACTGTTGCAGCAGTTCAGTAGAAGGGTACTTGGATTGGGCTTTCTCTTGTATTTAACCACACAGAGGCATCCTGTAATATCCTTTTAATAAGATAATAAGCCTTTTTAATTTGTGTTAGAGGCGAATTTGCCAATTTATAGTCCTCTGTTCTGTGCAACCAGGAAATATTTTTTACTCCCACCTGCCAGGTTTGCTTATGGCTTGTGACTTAGGGGTAAATTTACTAAGATGGCAGTTCTATGTAAGATGGGATGTTGCCCATAGCAACCAATCAGATTCTACTTCTCATTTATCTAGCACCTTCTAGAAGATAATACCTGAAATCTGATTGGTTGCTATGGGCATCATCCCATCTTAAATAGAACTCCCATCTTAGTAAATTTACCCCTTAAAACTTCTGCTGTTGAGGGCAGAGGAGTGCTCCATAGGACCCATCTGTTAATTCTGAAGTGGAAATATTTCTATATGGGCTATTGTAGTGTTAGCTGCTGTCAAAGTGCTCTTACATGTGCAGTGGTCAAAGTGCTTTGGTGCATGTTTATTGTATTAAGTGTATATATTTTAAGACTCTTCACTAAAGACTCTTACAATGGTCTTAGGAGTCCTTTATCCTTATGATGGCTCCTACCTGGATCACGTCGTATTGGATGTTAATGTTTAATGTATGACCAGTACTTGCCTGCATAATTTTAGAATGCAGTGGTTTGACTGAAAATTTTCAGTCTTCAAAACTGTCCCATTTGATAGCAATCTTTTATAATAATGTTAATGTACAGTATAGTGTTACTGCTGATATGTTCTACGATTACTATATAAGAAATTATCTATTTCTAGGACGACGATGATGTTGAAACAAAGAAGCAGAAAACAGATGAAGATGACTAGAGGAAGGGGGGGGGGTTACCCTGTCATAAAAATTCTATATATAATCCTTCTCCACCGCCTCCTCACCCTCATCACGCTCAGAATATGATCACTTAAAGTGATGCATCCGTCCCACCCTTCACGCAGGCTCCCATGGCCCCCATCTCCGTCCGCACACATGGCTACGTCTGAGGCGCAAGTCATTGTGTGCCGTGGTGCATACTTTTTAGAGCAGCCCTAGGCCTTCTTAAGCTGAGTGGGCCAACCCCTTTACTGCCTGTGTGGGTTGCAATCACTTGCTGTCCTCTCTGGTCTCGAGGAAAAAGGGGGTGAGGTTCACCACAACAGAGGTTTTTGTTTTTTCCTTTTTAAATTTCTCAAATGGGAAAACTAAAACACCCTTGGATGTGGGGGTCCTATGTTTGTATTTTTTATTTACATTTTATATTTTTGTACATATTGGTATACAGCTGTCCTTTTTCTGTACCAGGGATCTGGCTGACAGGGTGTGGGGCTTTTAAATTACACATGTAATTTGTTTTATTTTATTTTTTTTGTAATTGCTCCTGTAGATTTCTGCCAATTTAAACCCTGATGTATTTTGTTCTTTTCTGGGCGGGGTGGGGTGGAGTAAGATAGGGCTGTTTCTTCTCCAAGGGGAACAAATGGAGAAATCTTTACAAAAAAAAAAGAGAAAAAAAAGTTGTTACAAAAAAAACTAAATAAATAAGACAAAATTCCCTTATAAGAAAAATATTCTGATCATTCCAGTAACTTTTTACTTTTTTTGTTGTTTTTGAGCATATTTTTAGCTGTACTTTAGATGGGTTTGGATGCGTAAAATGGCCAAAGACTTTTTTTTTTTTTTTTGTGTTCTGTCTGAAGTTGCTGTTTACTTTGTCATTTCTTGGCCTGGCTGGATGTGTGTGGCAGTATTGTCAATAAAACTGCAATTTTAATTTGCAGGCTTACTTTTTGTTCTAATAAGCATGGTGTTTGAGTCTTCTGTTCATTTATTTAGTAAAACCAACAGACATGAAAACTGGTACATACTGGTAAGTGTTAACAATAAATGTTGCTAAGCACATACACTTAGCAACATAATTTCTCCTAGTCCGTAGAGGATGCTGGGGACTCCGTAAGGACCATGGGGTATAGAGGGGCTCCGCAGGAGATAGGGCACCTAAAAAGAACTTTGACTACGGGTGTGCACTGGCTCCTCCCTCTATGCCCCTCCTCCAGACCTCAGATAGAGAACTGTGCCCAGAGGAGATGGACAATACAAGGCAGGATTTAGCAATCCAAGGGCAAGATTCATACCAGCCCACACCAATCATACCATGTAACCTGGAACATACATAACCAGTTAACAGAATGAACAAACGACAGTAACGGTCCAAGACCTATTCCAACTGTAACATAACCCTTATGTAAGCAACAACTATATACAAGTCTTGCAGAGTTTCCGCACTGGGACGGGCGCCCAGCATCCTCTACGGACTAGGAGAAATAGATTTACCGGTAGGTTTAAAATCTTATTTTCTCTTACGTCCTAGAGGATGCTGGGGACTCCGTAAGGACCATGGGGTTTATACCAAAGCATCCAATCAGGCGGGAGAGTGCGGACGACTCTGTAGCACCGACTGTGCAAACGCTAGGTCCTCATCAGCCAGGGTATCAAACTTGTAGAATTTAGCAAAAGTGTTTGACCCCGACCACGTCGCCGCTTGGCAAAGTTGTAAAGCCGAGACGCCTCGGGCAGCCGCCCAAGAAGAGCCCACTTTCCTAGTGGAATGGGCCTTAACCGAATTTGGTACCGGCAATCCAGCCGTAGAGTGAGCCTGCTGAATCGTATTACAGATCCAGCGAGCAATAGTCTGCTTTGAAGCAGGAGCGCCAATCTTATTGGCCGCATACAGGACAAACAGAGCCTCTGTTTTCCTAATTCTAGCCGTCCTGGCTACATAAATTTTTAAGGCCCTGACTAGTCCAGGGATCTGGAATCCTCCAGGTCACCGGTAGCCACAGGCACCACTATAGGTTGATTCATATGGAACGACGAAACCACTTTAGGCAAAAATTGCGGACGTGTCCTCAATTCAGCTCGATCCACATGAAAAATCAAGTAGGGGCTCTTGTGTGATAGAGCCGCCAATTCTGACACTCGCCTTGCTGATGCGAAGGCCAACAACATTACCACCTTCCAGGTAAGAAATTTCAACTCAACCTTGTTAAGCGGTTCAAACCAGTGTGATTTTAGGAACTGCAACACCACGTTCAGGTCCCATGGTGCCACTGGAGGCACAAAAGGGGGCTGGATGTGCAGCACTCCCTTTACGAACGTCTGGACTTCTGGAAGAGAAGGCAATTCCTTCTGAAAGAAAATTGAGAGGGCCGAAATCTGTACCTTAATCGAGCCTAATTTCAGGCCCATATCCACTCCTGTCTGTAGGAAATGGAGAAGACGACCCAAATGAAAATCTTCCGTAGGTGCATTCTTGGTCTCACACCAAGACACATACTTTCGCCAGATACGGTGGTGATGTTTATCGTCACCTCCTTCCTAGCCTTTATTTCTCTATCGTCCTAGTGGATGCTGGGGTTCCTGAAAGGACCATGGGGGGATAGCGGCTCCGCAGGAGACGGGGCACAAAAAGTAAAGCTTTAGGATCAGGTGGTGTGCACTGGCTCCTCCCCCTATGACCCTCCTCCAAGCCTCAGTTAGATTTTTGTGCCCGGCCGAGAAGGGTGCAATCTAGGTGGCTCTCCTAAAGAGCTGCTTAGAAAAGTTTAGCTTAGGTTTTTTATTTTACAGTGAGTCCTGCTGGCAACAGGATCACTGCAACGAGGGACTTAGGGGAGAAGAAGTGAACTCACCTGCGTGCAGGATGGATTGGCTTCTTGGCTACTGGACATTAGCTCCAGAGGGACGATCACAGGTACAGCCTGGATGGTCACCGGAGCCTCGCCGCCGGCCCCCTTGCAGATGCTGAAACGAGAAGAGGTCCAGAATCGGCGGCAGAAGACTCCTCAGTCTTCTTAAGGTAGCGCACAGCACTGCAGCTGTGCGCCATTTTCCTCTCAGCACACTTCACACGGCAGTCACTGAGGGTGCAGGGCGCTGGGAGGGGGGCGCCCTGGGAGGCAAATGAAAACCTTTTTTGGCTAAAAATACCTCACATATAGCCTCCGGGGGCTATATGGAGATATTTAACCCCTGCCAGAATCCACTAAAGAGCGGGAGACGAGGCCGCCGAAAAAGGGGCGGGGCCTATCTCCTCAGCACACAGCGCCATTTTCCCTCACAGAAAGGCTGGAGGGAAGGCTCCCAGGCTCTCCCCTGCACTGCACTACAGAAACAGGGTTAAAACAGAGAGGGTGGGGCACTAATTTGGCGTTAGAAATATATAAAAAAGATGCTATAAGGGAAAACACTTATATAAGGTTGTCCCTATATAATTATAGCGTTTTTGGTGTGTGCTGGCAAACTCTCCCTCTGTCTCTCCAAAGGGCTAGTAGGTCCTGTCCTCTATCAGAGCATTCCCTGTGTGTGTGCTGTGTGTCGGTACGTGTGTGTCGACATGTATGAGGACGATGTTGGTGAGGAGGCGGAGCAATTGCCTGTAATGGTGATGTCACTCTCTAGGGAGTCGACACCGGAATGGATGGCTTATTTAGGGAATTACGTGATAATGTCAACACGCGCCAAGGTCGGTTGACGACATGAGACGGCCGACAAACAATTAGTACCGGTCCAGACGTCTCAAAAACACCGTCAGGGGTTTTAAAACGCCCGTTTACTTTAGTCGGTCGACACAGACACAGACAGGGACACTGAATCCAGTGTCGACGGTGAATAAACAAACGTATTCCTTATTAGGGCCACACGTTAAGGGCAATGAAGGAGGTGTTACATATTTCTGATACAAGTACCACAAAAGAGGGTATTATGTGGGATGTGAAAAAACTACCGTAGTTTTTCCTGAATCAGATAAATTAAATGAAGTGTGTGATAATGCGTGGGTTCCCCCCGATAGAAAATATGGGCGGTATACCCTTTCCCGCCAGAAGTTAGGGCGCGTTGGGAAACACCCCTTAGGGTGGATAAGGCGCTCACGCGCTTATCAGAACAAGTGGCGGTACCGTCTATAGATAGGGCCGTCCTCAAGGAGCCAGCTGACAGGAGGCTGGAAAAATATCATAAAAAGTATATACACACATACTGGTGTTATACTGCGACCAGCGATCGCCTCAGCCTGGATGTGCAGAGCTGGGGTGGCTTGGTCGGATTCCCTGACTAAAAATATTGATACCCTTGACAGGGACAGTATTTTATTGACTATAGAGCATTTAAAGGATGCATTTCTATATATGCGAGATGCACAGAGGGATATTTGCACTCTGGCATCAAGAGTAAATGCGATGTCCATATCTGCCAGAAGATGTTATGGACACGACAGTGGTCAGGTGATGCAGATTCCAAACGGCACAAAGGTGTATTGCCGTATAAAGGAAGAGGAGTTATTTGGGGTCGGTCCATCGGACCTGGTGGCCACGGCAACTGCTGGAAAATCCACCGTTTTTACCCTAAGTCACATCTCTGCAGAAAAAGACACCGTCTTTTCAGCTTCAGTCCTTTCGTCCCTATAAGAGTCATATCTGCCCAGGGATAGAGGAAAGGGAAGAAGACTGCAGCAGGCAGCCCATTCCCAGGAACAGAAGCGTTCCACCGCTTCTGACAAGCTCTCAGCATGACGCTGAGACCGTACAGGACCCCTGGATCCTACAAGTAGTATCCCAGGGGTACAGTTTGGAATGTCGAGACGTTTCCCCTGCGCAGGCTCCTGAAGTCTGCTTTACCAAGGTCTCCCTCCGACAAGGAGGCAGTATGGGAAAAAATTCACGAGCTGTATTCCCAGCAGGTGATAATTAAATTACCCCTCCTACAACAAGAAAAGGGGGTATTATTCCACACTATATTGTGGTACTGAAGCCAGAAGGCTAGGTGAGACCTATTCTAAATCTAAAAAAATTTGAACACTTACAAAGGTTCAAATCAAGATGGAGTCACTCAGAGCAGTGATAACGAACCGGGAAGAAGGGGACTATCTGGTGTCCCGAGACATCAGGGATGCTTACCTCCATGTCCCAAATTTGCCCTTATCACTAAGGGTACCTCAGGTTCGTGGTACAGAACTGTCACTATCAGTTTCAGACGCTGCCGTTTGGATTGTCTTCGGCACCCCGGGTCTTTACCAAGGTAATGGCCGAAATGATGGTTCTTCTTCGAAGAAAAGGCGTCTTAATTATCCCTTACTTGGACGATCTCCTGATAAGGGCAAAGTCCAGGGAACAGTTGGAGGTCGGAGTAGCACTATCTCGGATACTGTTACAACAGCAGGGGTGGATTCTAAATATTCCAAAATCGCAGCTGATCCCGACAACAAGTCTCCTGTGCTTAGGGATGATTCTGGACACAGTCCAGAAAAAGGTGTTTCTCCCGGAAGAGAAAGCCAGGGAGTTATCCGAGCTAGTCAGGAACCTCCTAAAATCAGTGCATCATTGCACAAGGGCCATGGTAAAAAAATGGTGACTTCCTTCGAAGCAATTCCAGTCGGCAGATTTCATGCAAGAACTTTTCAGTGGGATCTGCTGGACAAATGGTCCGGATCGCATCTTCAGATGCATCAGCGGATAACCCTATATCCAAGGACAAGGGTGTCTCTCCTGTGGTGGTTACAGAGTGCTCATCTTCTAGAGGGCCGCAGATTCGGCATTCAGTTTTGGATGTTGGTGACCACGGAGGCCAGCCCGAGAGGCTGGGGAGCAGTCACACAAGGAAAAAATTTCCAGGGAGTGTGATCAAGTCTGGAGATTTTTCTCCACATAAATATAGCTAAGGGTAAATTTATAATGCTCTAAGCTTAGCAAGACCTCTGCTTCAAGGTCAGCCGGTATTGATCCAGTGGGATAAAACATCACGGCAGTCGCCCACGTAAATAGACAGGGCGGCACAAGAAGCAGGAGGGCAGTGGCAAAAACTGCAAGGACTTTTCGCTGGGCGGAAAATCATGTGATAGCACTGTCAGCAGTGTTTCATTCCGGGAATGGAAACTGGGAAGCAGACTTCCTCAGTAGGCACGACCTCCACCCGGCAGAGTGGGAACTTCATGGGGAAGTTTTCCACATAATTGTAAACCGTTGGGAATTACCAAAGGTGGACATGATGGCGTCCCGTCTGAACAAAAAACGGGACAGGTATTGCGCCAGGTTAAGAGACCCTCAGGCAATAGCTGTGGACGTTCTGGTAACACCGTGGGTGTACCAGTCGGTGTATGTGTTCCATCCTCTGCTTTTCATACCTAAGGTACTGAGAATTATAAGACGTAGAGGAGTAAGAACTATACTCATGGCTCCGGATTGGCCAAGAAGGACTTGGTACCCGGAACTTCAAGAGATGCTCACAGAGGACTTATGGCCTCTGCCGCTAAGAAGGGACTTGTTTCAGCAAGTACCATGTCTGTTCCAAGACTTACCGCAGCTGCGTTTGACGGCATGGCGGTGGAACACCGGATCCTAAGGGAAAAGGCATTCAGGAAGAGGTCATTCCTACCCTGGTCAAAGCCAGAAAGGAGGTGACCGCACAACATTATCACCACATGTGGCGAAAATATGTTGCGTGGTGTGAGGCCAGGAAGGCCCCACGAAGAAATTTCAACTCGGTCGATTCCTGCATTTCTTGCAAACAGGAGTGTCTATGGGCCTCAAATTGGGGTCCATTAAGGTTCAAATTTCGGCCCTGTCGATTTTTCTTCCAGAAAGAATTGGCTTCAGTTCCTGAAGTCCAGAAGTTTGTCAAGGGAGTATTGCATATACAACCCCCTTTTGTGCCTCCAGTGGCACTGTGGGATCTCAACGTAGTTCTGGGATTCCTCAAAACACATTGGTTTAAAACCAGTCAAATCTGTGGATTTGAAGCATCTCACATGAAAAGTGAACATGCTCTTGGACCTGGCCTGGACCAGGCGAGTGTCAAATTGGTGGTTTTTTTCTCAAAAAAGCCTATATCTGTTTGTCCATTCGGACAGGGCAGAGCTGCGGACTCGTCCCCAGTTCTCTCCCTAAGGTGGTGTCAGTGTTTCACCTGAACCAGCTTATTGTGGTGTCTTGCGCCTACTAGGGACTTGGAGGACTCCAAGTTGCTAGATGTGGTCAGGGCCCTGAAAATATAGGTTCCAGGACGGCTGGAGTCAGGAAAACTGACTTGCTGTTATCCTGTATGCACCCAACAAACTGGGTGCTCTTGCTTTTAAGCAGACTTTTGCTAGTTGGATGTGTAATACAATTCAGCTTGCACATTCTGTGGCAGGCCTGCCACAGCCAAAATATGTAAATGCCCATTCCACAAGGAAGGTGGGCTCATCTTGGGCGGCTGCCCGAGGGGTCTCGGCTTTACAACTTTGCCGAGCGGCTATTTAGTCAGGGGCAAACACGTTTGTAAAATCCTACAAATTTGATACCCTGGCTAAGGAGGACCTGGAGTTCTCTCATTCGGTGCTGCAGAGTCATCCGCACTCTCCCGCCCGTTTGGGAGCTTTGGTATAATCCCCATGGTCCTTTCAGGAACCCCAGCATCCACTAGGACGATAGAGAAAATAAGAATTTACTTACCGATAATTCTATTTCTCGGAGTCCGTAGTGGATGCTGGGCGCCCATCCCAAGTGCGGATTATCTGCATTACTTGTACATAGTTACAAAAATCGGGTTATTATTGTTGTGAGCCATCTTTTCAGAGGCTCCGCTGTTATCATACTGTTAACTGGGTTCAGATCACAGGTTGTACAGTGTGATTGGTGTGGCTGGTATGAGTCTTACCCGGGATTCATAAATCCTTCCTTATTGTGTACGCTCGTCCGGGCACAGTACCTAACTGAGGCTTGGAGGAGGGTCATAGGGGGAGGAGCCAGTGCACACCACCTGATCCTAAAGCTTTACTTTTTGTGCCCTGTCTCCTGCGGAGCCGCTATCCCCCCATGGTCCTTTCAGGAACCCCAGCATCCACTACGGACTCCGAGAAATAGAATTATCGGTAAGTAAATTCTTATTTAAAGTAGGGATGACCTCTTCCGGAATCCCCTTTTTTGCTAGGATTCGGCGTTCAACCGCCATGCCGTCAAACGTAACCGTGGTAAGTCTTGAAATACACAGGGCCCCTGCTGCAACAGGTCTTCCCTCAGAGGAAGAGGCCAGGGGTCTCCTGTGAGCATCTCTTGTAGTTCCGAGTACCAAGCCCTTCGAGACCAGTCTGGGACAACGATAATCGTCTGTACTCTTCATCGACTTATGATCCTCAACACTTTCGTGATGAGAGGAAGAGGAGGGAACACGTAAACCGATTCGAACACCCACGGTGTTACCAGTGCGTCTACTGCCTGAGGGTCCCGAGACCTGGCGCAATACCGCCGAAGTTTTTTGTTGAGGCGTGACGCCATCATGTCTATTTGAGGAGTTCCCCAAAGACGTGTTACGTCTGCAAAGACTTCTTGATGAAGTCCCCACTCTCCTGGATGGAGATCGTGTCTGCTGAGGAAGTCTGCTTCCCAGTTGTCCACTCCCGGAATGAAGACAGCCGACAGAGCGCTTACATGACTTTCCGCCCAGCGAAGGATCCTTGTGGCTTCCGCCATCGCGACTCTGCTTCTTGTCCTGCCTTGGCGGTTCACATGAGCCACTGCTGTGACATTGTCTGTTTGAATCCGAACCGGAAGGTTTCGAAGAAGACTCTCCGCTTGTCGAAGGCCGTTGTAAATGGCCCTGAGTTCCAACACATTGATGTGTAGACAGGACTCCTGGTCTGACCAAAGACCCTGAAAAGTCTTTCCCTGTGTGACCGCTCCCCATCCTCGGAGGCTCGCGTCCGTGGTAACCAGGATCCAGTCCTGAATCCCGAACCGGCGACCCTCCAGCAGGTGAGCCCTTTGCAACCACCACAGGAGGGACACTCTGGTTCCTGGGGACAGAGTTATTTTCCGATGTAAATGCAGATGGGACCCGGACCACTTGTCCAGAAGGTCCCATTGAAAAGTCCTTGCATGGAACCTTCCGAAGGGAATGGCCTCGTAGGCCGCCACTATTTTACCCAGAACTCGAGTGCATTGGTGAACTGACACCCTTTTCGGTTTTAGCAGATCTCTGACCATGTTCTGGATATCTTGGCCTTTCTCTATTGGGAGGAAGACCTTCATTTGTTCCGTATCCAGTATCATACCTAGGAACGGTAGTCGAGTTGTCGGGATCAACTGTGACTTCGGTAAATTTAGAATCCAACCGTGTTGCTGGAGTACTCTCAGAGAGAGCGCCACACTGCTCAGCAATTTCTCTCTTGACCTTGCTTTTATCAGGAGATCGTCCAAGTATGGGATAATTGTGACTTCATGCTTGTGCGGGACCACCATCATTTCCACCATTATCTTGGTGAAAATCCTCGGGGCCGTGGAAAGTCCAAACGGCAACGTCTGAAATTGGTAATGACAATCCTGTACAGCGAATCTCAGGTATTCCTGATGTGGGGCATATATGGGGACATGAAGGTACGCATCCCTTATGTCCAGAGACAACATAAACTCCCCCTCCTCCAAGTTCGCTATTATTGCTCTGAGAGATTCCATTTTGAATTTTGAATCTTTTTATGTACAGGTTTAGGGATTTCAGATTCAAAATCTGTCTGACCGTACCGTCTGGTTTCGGGACCACAAATAGGGTTGAATAGTAACCTCTTCCCTGCTGGTGCAGGGGAACCTTGATTATCACTTGCTGTATACACAGCGTTTGAATTGCAGCTAACACTACATCCCTTTCCGATGTGGAAGCTGGTAGGGCCGATTTGAAAAATCGGCGCGGGGGCACCTCCTCGAATTCCAATTTGTAACCCTGGGAAATTATTTCCAACACCCAGGGATTCAGGTCCGAACTGACCCAGGCCTGACTGAAAAGTCGAAGACGTGCCCCCACCAGTGCGGACTCCCCCAAGGCTACGGTGGGAAAGTCTACGTACCTTCCTTCCGCAGCACCCCCAGCTAGGAAAATATACTCTGCTCCAACTCTGCAGTCCTTTAGGACAGCAAAATTTAAAGGCAAATCCAAAGGTTCTTCTACAGCCTTCAAAGGTAATAGAGGTAAACCCAGAAAACCAGTAGCTGCAGGTTCTCAGGAACAGACCTGCCAGTCTGCTTCCTCAAAGCCTTCAGCATGACGGTGGTCCGCACTGCCTGGAAGACAGACAGGTGAGAGCTCCGTTACGTTATTTCAGTCACGTTTGTGCAACATCTTGCCAGGATCCCTGGGTCGCAGACCTTATAACCCAGGGATACAGACTGGAGTTTCAGGAACTCCCACCTCACAGATTCTTCAAATCAGGCTTACCAGCTTCTCCGGTAGCAAGTACAACTTTACAGGCAACAATTCAAAAACTGGTACAGACTCGGGTCATTGTCCCAGTTCCACTTCAACTACACAACAAGGGTTATTACTCCAACCGGTTTGTGGTACTGAAACCGGACGGTTCGGTAAGGCCCATTTTAAACCTCAAATCACTGAACCCGTATTTAAGGGTGTTCAAGGTGGAGTCTCTGAGAGCGGTGATTTCAGCTCTGGAGGAGGGGGAATTCCTGGTGTCTCTGGACATCAAGGGTGCCTACCTTCATATTCCGATTTGGCCGCCTCATCAGGCTTATCTACGGTTTGCACTACAGGACTGTCACTACCAGTTTCAGGCCCTGCCATTTGGTCTCTCCACGGCACTGAGTATTCACCAAGGTAATGGCAGCAGGGCTGTTTCTAGCCAATTTGGCTCCCAGTGCGAGATTTAAAGATGCGCCCCCCCTCCCCAATGGCGTAAAAAAAAAATGTGCCCCCCACCTAGATTTTTAAAAAAAAAAAAAAACCCTCGGTGAGGGTGTGTGGTCTCATTTAAATGGGCGTGGTCTCGTCTGAAAATACTACCTCACAGTCCAGTTTTTGACTCTGCTCCAACAGATCACAACCACCATAGGAAAAAAAAAATTCTACCATATTAAGCCCCACACAGTAATGCCCCTGCACCATATTATGCCACACACCGCAATGCCCTTGATACATTAAATCCCCACATTACGGCAGGCTAGAGTCTCCATTTTCCACATTACGGCAGGCAAGAGTCCCCACTTCACACAGTACGGCAGGCAAGAGTCCCCACTTCACACAGTACGGCAGGCAAGAGTCCCCACTTCACACAGTACGGCAGGCAAGAGACCCCATTTTCCACATTACGGCAGGCAAGAGTCCCCATTTCACACATTACGGCAGGCAAGAGTCCCCATTTCACACATTACGGCAGGCAAGAGTCCCCATTTTCCACATTACGGCAGGCAAGAGTCCCCATTTTCCACATTACGGCAGGCAAGAGTTCCCATTTTACACAATACGGCAGGCAAGATTCCCCAGTTACACATTACGGCAGGCAAGTGTCCCCTTTTTACACATTACGTCAGGTGTCCCCATTTTACACATTATGGTACAGAGAGAGAAAGAGAGAATACTTACAGAGGCGATTGCTGCTCTTCGGTCCACCTCACCATTTGCTCCTCGCTCCGGCCGCCTCTCCCTCTTCCTAACTTGGTTCCCCCTCCTCCTCTGTTCTCCGCTCGGGGGGCGGAGTTTCACGGAATGACGCGGTTGCGTCGTGATGTCACGACGCAACTGCGTCATTCCACGAAACTCTGCCCCCCGAGCGGGGTACTCGGGGAGACGGAGGAGGGGGAAGCTGGGAGCCACAGTTAGTGCCGCGGCGGATGCCCTGTGCGGTTGCACGGCTCGCCCGCCCCAAGAAATGGCCCTGAATGGCAGAGATGATGTTTCTTCTCCGCAAGCAGGGAGTGAACATAATAACGTACCTGGACGACCTGCTGATAAAAGTGCCCTCCAGGGAGAGGTTTATATATAGTGGCAAGTTCTGAATTAGCTTAGTGATATCATTCAGGTGCTTGAAAGGGAGGGGTATTTCTAAGCAAGAAAAAAAAGGCATTTTGTTTCCCCCAGCACCCTGAATGATAACAGTAACCAGATTTAAATCCCACAGAATATTAGAATTCAGAGATCTCGGTTACATATATTTGCGCAAATGTATGAACAAGCCCCAAAGCCGCGTCAAGGCCTCTCTATATATTTGGGGTCCTTAGCACTATATCTAGATGCAGGGTGTGGCACCCCAAAAAAACCAGCATAAGCCAGAAAGCCCAGGGTAGCATACCGGTGAAAAAACTATAGTGTTAATAAATTAGTATTAGGAAGCTGAAGCTATAAAGAAACTGATACAAAAATGATATGTAATTAAAATGGAGAAATAGTGTTAAAGAAATTAGTAAATGATAAGTGTTAATAGAATGTAAAGGTATGCCACACTAAAGCTATCCAGCTCAGCCAATTCAGGGGCACCACACCCCACACCTCCATTACCACAATCTGGGTCAATGATTAACCAGCAAGGAGCCACATGATAATGGCTCCTTACTTAAATATATCTAAGCTAAGAGCTACCTACCTTGGAGCAACCCCATAATGCTCCATATGGCATGTCAGGGCCTGCACCTCCTCCTAATGCAGGAACCTCTCTGCCTCTCACAACAGACATATATAGTGGCAGGTGCTCAATTAGCTTAGTGATATGATTCAGGTGAAAGGGAGGGGTATTTCTAAGCAAGAAAAAAAAGGCATTTTGTTTCCTCCAGCACTCTGAATGATAACAGTAACCAGATTTAAATCCCACACAATATTAGAATTCAGAGATCTCTAGGGAGAGGTTGTTGGACAGCATTGCCCTCTCAACCCGACTACTTCAGGATCACGGATGGATTCTGAACCTACCAAAATCCCACCTGGAACCAACACGGAGGCTTCTGTTCCTGGGGATGATACTGGATATGGAGGAACAGAAGGTATTCCTTCCATTGGAAAAGGCATTGGTAATTCAGTCGATGGTGCGGGATGTTCTAAAACTAGCCCAGATATCTGTGCATTTATGCATTCGCCTTCTGGGGAAGATGGTCGCCTCTTACGAGGCTCTGTAGTACAGAAGGTTTCATGCGAGGCCCTTCCAGCTGGTTCTGCTGGACAAATGGTCCGGATCGCATCTTCACATGCACCAGAGGATACGTCGGTCACCAAAAGCCAGGATTTCTCTTCTGTGGTTGCTTCAGACTTCTCACCTGACCGAGGGCCGAAGGTTCGGGATTCAAAATTGGATTCTGCTAACCACAAATTTTAGCCCGGAAAGGCATTCTGGACAAGGTTATTCCAATCCTAATCCATGCCAGGAAAGGGGTAACGTCTAAACATTACCACCGTATTTGGAAAAAATATGTCTCATGGTGTGAAAACAGGAAATTTCCTGTAGTGGAATTTCAGCTGGGACGTTTTCTCTTTTTTCTACAGTCGGGTGTGGATGGCCTACGTTTGGGCTCCTTGAAGGTCCAGATTTCAGCCTAATCCATTTTCTTCCAGAAACAATTGGCTTTCCTCCCTGAGGTTCAGACGTTCTTGAAGGGGGTTCTGCACATCCAACCGCCCTTTGTGCCTCCCACGGCACCTTGGGATCTTTACGTGGTGTTGCAGTTCCTACAATCAGAATGGTTTGAGCCTTTACAGGAGGTTGACGTAAAGTTTCTTACATGGAAGACCGTTACACTGTTGGCCTTAGCTTCTGCAAGGCATGTGTCGGAACTGGGGGCGTTGTCTCACAAAAGCCCCTATTTGATTTTTCATAAGATAGAGCTGTACTCAAAACTCGTCAGCAATTTCTTCCTAAGGTGGTGTCTGCGTTTCATATCAACCAACCTATTGTGGTTCCGGTGCTTACTAACACCTCTGCTACCTCAAAGTCCTTGGATATTGTGAGAGCTTTGAAAATCTATGTGAAGCGGACAGCTCGTCACAGGAAATCTGACTCGCTATTTGTTCTCTATGATCCCAAGAAGATTGGGTGTCCTACTTCAAAGCAGTCTATTGTTCGCTGGATCAGGCTTACTATCCAGCATCTTATTCATCGGCAGGATTGCCGGTTCCTAAAGTACAGGCCCACTCTACTAGGTCGGTGGGTTCTTCCTGGTCGACTGCACGGGGTGTCTCTGCTTTACAGCTCTGCCGAGCAGCTACTTGGTCGGGTTCGAACACGTTTGCTGAGTTCTACAAGTCCAATACTTTGGCCTCTGAGGACCTTCAGTTTGGTCAAACAGTTCTGCAGGAACCTCAGCACTCTCCCACCTGATTTGGGAGCTTTGGTACATCCCCATGGTACTAATATGGACCCCAGTTTCCTCTAGGACGTAAGAGAAAATAGGATTTTAATTACCTACCGGTAAATCCTTTTCTCGTAGTCGTAGAGGATACTGGGCGCCCGCCGAGTGCCTCTTTTTCCTGCACTGTTACTTTGTTAAGTAATGTTGTTGGTTCAGCTCTTGCTGTTCCTGTTCCTGTTCAAGTTGGTTAGCATGTCTTTCCTCTTGTTTGTGTGTGCTGGTTCGAATCTCATCACTGTTCTGTTACAACCTTCCTCAGGATATGTTCGTCTCCTCGGGCACAGTTTCTAGACTGAGTCTGGTGGGAGGGGCATAGAGGGAGGAGCCAGTGCACACTATTGATTTCTTAAAGTGCCCAAGGCTCCTAGTGGACCCGTCTATACCCCATGGTATTAATGTGGACCCCAGTATCCTCTACGGACTACGAGAAAAGGATTTACCGGTAGGTAATTAAAATCCTATTTTTTGTGAGAGCCAGCACGCCAGCTGTGTAACACATTGTGAATGAGGTTGGGAGTGTGTGTAGGAGAATTTGTGAAATGGGAGGCAGGCTGGGTGATTACTGGAGAGTTACAACAGAGGAGCTCCCTGAACATGAAGTGAATTTAAGGGTACATCCAGATGTACCCTTGTAGGTGTTACCTACTCTTATGGTGCAAGCACATGTACATTTCACAGATCTGGTGCAGACATGATTACTGCTCATTTTCTACAGCTGCAACTGCTGGTTTCAGGATCCGGTCAAGATGCTGGCTGCCGGGAACCCAGCAGTCGGAATACGGACACTGGAATCTAGGAAAGCTCAGGACACGGACGCTGAAATCCCAACAGCTGGCATCCGAACTGTGAGTACATAGGTTTAGGCGCCACCCAGGGAGGTTAGGTTTAGGCTACAGGAAAGTGGGGGTGGGGGTTAGGTTTAGGCAACAATGGGGGAGGGAGAGGAGAGATTAGCCCTACCTCACCCCTGTCAGGATTTCGGTTGTTGGGATGCTGGCGTTGGTGTACTGAACACTGGCATCCCGACCGCCGGTCATTCATATCCAACCACTATTTTTTGTAGAATATTCTCATACGCATGGTTTATAGAACAGAGAATGTAGGATTTGCAATGATAGATGAGTTTGGATCACTACTGAGACAGAAATTGCGATTTTCTCAATCCTGCTTCTAAAAACTGCATGTGAAGAGCCGCCCAGAAAGGAAAAAGACGTCCACAGCTGCATTCGCATGAGTGCAATGCATATGCATAAAAAGGGAACCATTGGACACCGACAATGCAGGTTGACCCATGCCTACGCAGGATATATGCGGCGCCATGTTTGCAATTGCAGCTGACGTCAGATTCATGCCCCTGAAACAGCCATGACACGCCTGCGTTTTCCAAACCACTCTCCACAAACGTCATGTTACCGCCCACTAATGGTCACTACCTGGCAATAACTATGCAATCGCATTGCAGGAGCATTTTGCATTGCAGTCGCAGAGTATGCGCAATCCGATAATCAGACAATTTGTGATTTTGCAACTGAAGCTGAATAAGGCCCTGAGTTTCATTCTGTAACAGTGCAGGTTGCAGACGTGTCTTCTAAGTGATACGATCTTCGGGCCAGATGAAATGAAGTTTCGAGTTGGCCTGCGGTGCGAGTTTCCAAGCTGAACTTGGACATTTTTTAAAGCGTCAATCATGTGAAAGTCATGGTTTTGCCTTGTACATGATTGCCATTTTTAAAAAACCATCCACTTTCGGACAGTATCCCGCACCTCTGGCCAACTCAGACTTCATTACATCCGGTCCTTCATTTTAGCCTCACCAGGCTGTGCAATACCAAACTATTTGTAAACTAACATTTCACTGACTGTATGTCCTATGGCCCTCATTCCGAGTTGATCGCACGTAGCAACTTTTTGCTGCTCGTGCGATCAACTTGACGCCGCCTATGGGGGAGTGTATTTTAGCATAGCAGGGCTGCGATCGCTTGTGCAGCCCTGCTATGCTAAAAAAGTTTCCTGTAAAACAAGACCAGGGTCAGACTTACTTACCCTGTGCGACGGATCCAGCGGCGAAGGTTCCGGAATTGACGTCAGACATCCGCCTGGACACGCCTGCGTTCGCCTCACCACACCTGGAAAACGGTCAGTTGACGCCCCGAGACGCGTCCCGCCTGTCAGTCTTCTTGCGATCGCCGCTGCGATCACTTTTTTCGCTGGCAGCGCTGCTGTCACCGGACAACGACGCACGTGCACAATGCATCCACCGAGCATGCGCAGTTCTGACATGTTCGCACCGCTGCGACAAACTGCTGCGTGCGACTGGGTGAGAATGACCCCCAATGAACAGAGCTGCTGGACGGGATATCTGTCAATTCATTCTACGATGTAATGTTGGGGAAGAAATATGAAAGTTTAATGCACAAATTGTGTATAAAACATGCACAATTTTGTGGTCAAATTGCAGAGCTGGTTACACTGTTACTCCTGGGTCTACTCTTTTTTCTCTCTCTCTCTTTCGCCATACCTGATATCCATCTAACCCTTGTGGCGCCCGGGTAAAAATATAGGGGCGTGGCTTCATGAAAGGGCACGGTCAGTTATGCCCCCAGTAGTAGTGTCCCCAGTAGAGTTGTGCCCCCTAGTTTGTGCCCTCAGTATTGTCCCCAGTAGAGTTGTGCCCCCTAGTTTGTGCCCTCAGTATTGCCCCCAGTAGAGTTGTGCCGCTTACAAAAAATTTAAAAATTAATACTAACAATCCCCGCTCTTGATTTCAGACCGCTGCTGCCCTCCGTGTTCGGCCGCAGGCGCCGCTCCTCTGATCTATGGGAGAGACGTTGAAACCCCCATCCCTCCCACTTGATTTAAAAAAAAAATCAGCGCTTATATGTAGGGTGAACTAACTAGCTTGCACTAACGCTCTTTAGACTCCTGCATGCTCTAGGAAAAGACAAGTGCAAGTTATGTAGTCCTTGTGGCTTGTCCCCACTTATCTGCTCACTATGGCAACATTGCATCCATACGGCGTGCTTAGAAGATATCTGTGGCCCAAAAGCTGCTGGGAGCTAGGCCCATGACGGTGTCATTAAGTAGTTCAACTAGTAACAAAATATGGTAGATGGGTTAATGGTGCAGCTGATGTCTCCCATGGCTTGGTACTCTAGTCTTCAGCCTGATCAGCCTAATTAAGTAGTTATATCCTTACTATAAAAACTGATGAGCTTTGATCACCGTTACTGTCCAAGTCCACAGTTCAAACATGAGCAACTAACAATCCCAGGACCAACAAGCCTCTTCTACGACTGTGTCACAGCTACATGCTGGATTGTTGTACTGCCTGATACTTCAGGAATTGCTCTCTGCCCGATACTTCAGGAATTGCTCTTTGCCCGTACTCCCACCAACCCTCTCCCATATATCCTGTTTCCCCTAACTTTCCCTGTTTCCCACCACTTTACAATATTTTAAGCACTTAATGGTTTATATTGTCATGCCAGAGCCTTCACAAAAAACAAGAGTGTTACTATTCTCCATAATTCAGAACCAATTCAGATTGAATACTCTGAAGTCGATTTCCCATGATGTAATACTTGTATGTAAAGTTAATCTAACATCTGTCACTTCAGCATTAGTTCACCCCCCCCCCCCCCCCCACAGCTTAATAGTATAACCTTTGCAATCACCCCGTATACTCTATTTGTATATAGATATGTTCCTTATAGATCATTTTTCCACCCTATTGCCCAAGACTGTGGCTATAGATCCTGGTTTCTTTGTCAAATTATTAATTGATCCCAATTCAATTAGACTTTTTGCCTGGCAACCCACACAACCTTGCTGGCATCTCAGTGATTCTCTTTTGAGATAATTTTCTACTCTACAGATACAGACCTATTGATCAGGGAGTAATCTTCTAGGGGACCATCTTAGTTGCAGTGGAGCAAACATCCCAAAAGTGTATTTATCTAGATCTTGAGGAACTGAATTTACTTACTTTTAAAGGAGAACCATAAAGTGGCTAAGACTCTCCTCTACTTACAAAATAAATTTTTATGAGAGGCAACAGGATGGATTCTATTTTGACCTGTCTTTTTATGCAATAAATGTACTTGCAATAGAATTATATCACTCAAAAATTCTTTGCGTTCCTTGATTTTTGACTCCCAGTCATGGATAATTGCCTTTGAGACTATTATTCAGACTTGTACAATCAAAGCTGGTCTCCTTCCTATCTTTCTAAGAAAGAATGATGATCTTAGACAAGCAGAAGGCTTTAGTTAGAGTCAACTGTACTATTTTGCTGTATACATCACGTGAAATTGGCTTTACTTGTCCCTTCCTCCACAGAATCATAGCTAATTTAAACCTTTGGCAGATGTTATCGTAAATAGATTAGCTTCTCCATTCTGGATTTTAAAGGGCACACTTCAGGGATCCCCCTTGTCGATACAACCCTGACATATCTGGACTCGTAGCTGGCACTCAAGAATATAAGTTGGCATCATACGCGGGAGACAATCACCAAACCTCTTGCTCCCTGGCTATATCAACTGGATCACTGAAAGCAGATTCTGGACGTCCTACCACAGGGGAGGTGAAGGAGTTGTTGCAGTTGCCGTGGACATTATACTTATATGCACTCTTCTCATCTAATGCTGGTAATTGTCCATTTGGACTCCTTGTGTGGATACTCCTATTGCTGCTAGACAGACTGCACTTTGTGTCACTCTTACTACTGCCATTATACTTTTAACCGTGTGGGAATTGATGTTTTTATATGTGTTTAATAAATGTTTTTTAACCACTAAAATCCCCACGTATATTTAAAAAATTGTGCTTCACTATATGCACTTTTTTCATTTCTTTTGGGAAAATTTACATATGAGGACTACCGATACTAGTGGCCCTTGGAGCTCCATCTGACGCGCTTGGCATATGTACTGGTACCATTTTTTCTTTGCATGCTTATCCCACCAGTGGGGGTTGGAGGTATTAGTTAGAGAGTTACCTCGAGGTTACCGTAGTACACAACTAAGCTGCTCTAAACTAATGCGCACTGAACAAAGCATCTAAATCCATTTTTTCTCTTGCTCCCTGAACGCCTAAAGAATGTTGATACCCGCAGGTTTGAGCCAGCAAGAATCTAGCAGGAGCACAGCAGTAGTAGTAGGTTGGAACTAGGACGTATATAGATTATCTGTCCTCCATGTGGTATGGAAGTTATTCAGTTGGGAGATGAAAGATCACAGCTCCGAGAGTAGCAGCAGGGTCAGCAGTGTTGTGCTTGTAGCGACGGTCCAATGAGTCACAGACAGAGAAATGGAAAGGCAGCAGTAGAGGCAAACAGGGATGTCCACAACTCCAGATAGGTAACAGCAAGATTGACAGAACATCAAAGAAAGAGAATTAGCCCATATAACATTCCTGCCATACATTATGTTCGATTAGCCCCAGCTATGGTCCTTCCACAGTATTGCTTCCTCCAATTCTAAAGGTTTTCTTTGGAATCTGGGTCAGCTGTCATGCATTTTCATTTTTGGTGAGAATAAGTCCCCTTTTTGATAATCCATACGTTCCTTGCCTAAACTACAAAGCATTCAAAAATGCACTTCATATGATATACATAGTTTGCCTGATATAGGCTGGTTTCAGCTTTTTCCAAACTTCAGTGGACTTCAATAATGCTTTCATTGCCCTCTTCTTGCTTGTATTAATATTGAAAATGTATACGCAAATTAGAATTCAATTTATGCATTTTGAACGATTTCCAATCCCCCTACTTTAGAGTCATAGGGGCCTTTGCAAAACTGACTCTGCCAGCCTCATCTCTACATTCTACTATGTCTTAGGGGGTAATTCAGAGTTGATCACAGCAGCAAATTTGTTAGCAGTTGGGCAAAATCATGTGCACTGTAGGGGGGCAGATATAACATGTGCAGCGAGAGTTAGATTTGGGAGGGGTATGTTCAAACTGAAATCGAAATTGAAGTAAAAATAAAGCAGCTAGTATTTACCCTGCACAGAAACAATAACCAACCCAAACCTAACTCTCTCTGCAAATGTTATATCTGCCCCCCCCCCCCCCCTACAGTGCACATGGTTTTGCCCAACTGCTAACAAATTTGCTGCTGCGATCAACTTAGAATTACCCCCTTAGTCATTAACGAAAAGCTAAAGCTCAACATGAAAGTCCAGGAATTAAGAGAGGACAATTTGCGCCTTCATGTGTCAATGCTATCTTTTCCTGAGCATTTCAGAACTGCCACTTGTAGATCTCAATATTCCACATGTGGGGGGATTATCCTAATATCAAAAGTTCTGTGGGTTCCATAACCTCATTACAAGGATTATGGGCCTGCACATGCTCTCTTGCCTCTCACACCCAGATTAATTGTCTTGGTGATTATTTCATGTGACTTTAGTAAGCATCATCTTGGGGCTTGGAGTTCCCACAGACATCATAATAGTGGCAATCTTATTTTAGGAGACATACCACAATATTAATCACTATGAGAGCTAAGCATATAAATAGGGGCATGAAGGGTCTCTGTAGCATATAAAAGGAAATGAGGGGGCTCTGAGTGACGCATATCAAGGGGCAAGATGGGGCTCTGAGGCACATACATGGACATGAGGGAGCTCTGAGGCATATAAAGGGGACATAAGGGGGCTCTTTATTAGACTGGTTATATAATGGCCTGAATTCTAAAATGATTGTAGCTTTGCTGCAGTTTTGACCATGTAACCTGGTCATGCCCCCTGTCTGGGAATTGTAAAATTCAAGGTAGGAACCCTATAAGAAAAACAGGATGTATTGGATTCCAGTGCAATGTAATTAGTCATAACTGATAAATGCCCTCATATAGTTTAAGAGGCAACGTTGTGTGATGATCTCTACAAGGATGGTCTTAGAATTCCTGTTCATTTAAATCAACTACAAGCTAATTTCAAAAGATGTGCTATTGTCCTTTCAATTGTTCTTGGATATAAAGCTATTTTGTTTTGTACTTCGTTGACCTTGTATACAGTAAATAATTTCGCATTTTAAATGTCCTTTATTTTTATGTAAATACCACCCAATTTCAGCAATCTCAAATAATTTACTCCTGACATTAATGATATTGGCTTCTGCAATGTATTTTTTATGAACTGTGAAGTCCATTATCTCAATGTGGCTTTATAGTGGGTTTTAAAGAGCCTAATTTTTTCCTTCTTTATATTACAGTAAAGTAGGAGTTAGCTAGCACTCGCAAGTGATTCTAAGCTTACATAGGGGGTAATTCCAAGTTGATTGCAGCAGGAATTTTGTTAGCAATTGGGCAAAACCATGTGCACTGCAGGGGAGGCAGATTTAACATGTGCAGAGAGAGATAGATTTGGGTGGGGTGTGTTCAATCTGCAATCTAATTTGCAGTGTAAAAATAAAGAGCCAGTATTTACCCTGCACAGAAATAAAATAACCCCCCCAAATCTAACTCTCTCTGCACATGTTAAATCTGCCTCCCCTGCAGTGCACATGGTTTTGCCCAACTGCTAACTAAATTCCTGCTGGGATCAACTTGGAATTACCCCCATAGTCCTTTTCTATGGAATCCTGAAATCTATTGTTATAAAAAATAAAAGTAGTATGTTCATCCTTCCTATTATTTGATTTGCCAGAGCTCTGTCTAGTAAATACCTAGTCTGTAAAATTATATTAAGGTGTTACTTCATGAGGCACGTGCCTAGAAGTGACACTTGGAGGAGGTGGGGGGGGGGGGGGTCGCACAGCATGCTCAGATGTATGAGAGCTCTTCTAGTCCGATGGCCAGATGAAGCCAGGTTACTCTTTTATGTTTTTGTCATTTATTTTGATACTGGTGAGGTAGAGGAGGCAATGGTCAGTAAATTGTGGTGGTGGAGCGGAAGTGAGGTCGGTGCTGCTTTGGCAGTCAGGCGGCTCCAACATGAAGTGAGCAGTGACATGATGGAGGACAGCCGATAATTGTTGTGCCTAACCCCTAAATTTACCACTGGCACCAACCCATCCATCTGCTTCTTGAAATAGCTGTCTTCCTTATCTGCATACAACCTGCCCCATACCTCATGCAAGGCTTCCATCTACACACCCTTGGCATGCCCTCACTAAACGTTGTGGTCAATTCAGGAAACTTTGTGTCTCATGGTGCGAGTAGGTGCGGCTATATGCCGCTTACAGTACTTCCAGTTCCAGATTCATGGATTTTTGTCTGTATTGCTATAGGGCTGAATACTAAAATCCACGAGTCTGGGTCGAGAACAGGCCACTAGGTGGGTGCGTTGTGGTGCTGTTGGCTGTGTTTCCACGCCATTACAGCAGTTAATTGCCATCCTTGTGGCTAAATTAATTGACCCCTTAGACTAAGGGGGATATCCAATTAGCCCCGGTAATTTACCGGGGCTAATTGTCCTGCCGGGGGCTAGCTAATTAGCCCCGATAAGCCGGTGCGTGCCGCGGTTTATCGGGGATTATGTCTCCCCTGCCTCAGGCAGGTGAAGCAGAATCCCCAGAAATAGCCCCGTTTTCGTCCGAAAACGGAGCTATTTCACAGGAAAATACACAAATTTCACTGAACCTGTGTGTGTTTTCAGGAGAAAGGTTTTTTTTTTACAGGCGATCAATCTGGATAGTCTGTAAAAAAAATCAAAAAAAAATCTGTGAAACATCGATAAAAAAGTCAGAAAAAAGGCCATTTTCAACCATTTTTTTGGACCCAATGTTTTACCGGGGATAACTGGATATCCCCCTAAGCGTGAATACCCCATTGCCACCCACTGACCTGGAAGCAGAGTTGTGACTGAGATGTTTATGATTCGGAATTGCCTGTATGTTCCTGCGCTTGGCTGTGGATAATGCACAGTAGTAAAAACCACAAGTTTCGTCTGCAAAAAATGGTTCTGCGTAACTCTGGATCATGGGGGTAATTCAGAGTTGATCGCAGCAGCAAATTTGTTAGTAGTTGGGCAAAACCATGTGCACTGCAAGTGTGGCAGATGTAACATGTGCAGAAAGAGTTAGATTTGGGTGGATTATTTTGTTTCTGTGTAGGGTAAATACTGGCTGCTTTATTTTTACACTGCAATTTAGATTTCAGTTTGAACACACCCCACCCAAATCTAAAGGGCCCCATACACTAGAGCGATTATGCCCGATTTCAGCCCAGTTCGGGCATTCGGTCTGTTATATTGGGTGAAATCGGGCATTTTGGCTGTGTATCCGATCCGATGCACGGCCCTGCGATGATCGGATCGGATCCTCCAGATTGAATGTGCTGCACATTCAATCTCGTCCGACCCCATAGGCGTGGCTGGGATTGACCAGGATCGCCCAAGATACATTGTATGCAAAACGACAGCATACAATGTATCTTGGCCGATCCTGCCCTCCGGGAGGCTGCTGGGGTGATCGCCAGCGATCGCCTGCGACATGTCAGATGGACATGTCGCAGTAGTGTTTGGGGCGCTTAACTCTCTCTCTGCGCATGTTATATCTGCCCCCCCTGCAGTGCACATGGTTTTGCCCAACTGATAACAAATTTGCTGCTGCAATCAACTCTGAATTAGGCCCCAAACCCAATGTAGTGGTAATTACATGCCCACTGGGTCACTTTATTAAATCTCCTGATTTTAGTTCAGTCTTATTGATTACATTTTCCTCTAGATAAAAAAAAGCCCTTAAACCTCCATGAATATAAACAGGAGTATGGGATCCAGAAAGTTTTGAAAGCTAGGAAGAAAAGAACATGAAACACGAGCACAGAGTGTTTATTCCTACAGCTAGAGCTGGATTAAGACTTCAGGGGGCCAGGGGGCTTAAAATGGGGGGGTCCCACTGGTCTAAAAGAAAGAACACTGGACCTAGGGGGACATTCCGACCTGATCGCACGCTGGCGTTTTTCGCAGCGCAGCGATCAGGTCACTACTGCGCATGCGTATGCACCACAATGTGCAGGCGCGTTGTACGGGTACAAAGCGGATCGTTGCTGAGCGATGGATTTAACGAAGAATCCATTTGCACAGCTGATCGCAAGAAGATTGACAAGGAGAAGGCGTTTATGGGTGTCAACTGACCGTTTTCTGGGAGTGGTTGGGAAAACGCAGGTGTGTCCAAGCGTTTGCAGGGCGGGTGTCTGACGTCAATTCTGGGACCAGACAGGCTGAAGTGAACGCAGCGCCTGAGTAAGTTCAGACCTACTCAGAAACTGCACAAAATGTTTTTGCAGAGCTCGGCTGCACAGGCGTTCGCACACTTGCAAAGCGAAAATACATTCCCCCATAGGCGGCGACTATCTGATCTCAGCGCTGCAAAAAGTAGCTAGCGGGCGATCAACTGGGAATGACCCCCCTAATTCATAGGTGGATGCAGTGAAGCAATATTTTGCTACTGTGCATGCACCAAAGCCGCACTGATCACATGCGATGTATTATGTACACGGGATTTATTTGCAAAGTGAATGACAAGTAGTCAGAGTCTGAGTGTGGTAACTGGGGTGGCTAGAAACATGCAGGCGTGTCAGGACCGTTTTATGGGTTTTCCATAGTCAGATACTTTGCACATTTGTATGGAGCTGGAGATGCCACTGCGTCTTAGGTAAGATGCTCATTCTGAGACAGCACAGGGTTGCTCAGAGGTTCGATGGCCGACTGATGTGCACCCATAGGCGTTTCTATAATGGGTGCAGTGTGTGCGGTGCACATGGGCCCTTGGGTCCAGGGGGGCCCACACCGCACACACTGCATCCATGTATTAAACTTACTCGTTTGGAGTCCCGTGAAGGCAGACCTGCACCGCAGACAGGAATCACTCGGAAAATGACCGCCGTGGCCATTTCTGAGTGATTTGCGCATGCACACTGGAGATCTCCCCGGAAACAAGGCGTGGGCGCCATGTTCCTGGAGACCTGCGCATGCGCAATAGACTTTGGCATTATGCCTGCTGCTGGAGAGGAGAGGGCCTGCGACGAAGGCTGCACGCGAGTTCCCTCCTCTCTTAAAATGCCCCTATGTGCTCCCCATGTTCCCACCTTTGTACATAAGTGACTGATATGAGATGCAGACAGTGGGCCTCTCTAAGCACAAAATGGCATCTGAGTAATTTGCATATTTTGCAATTCTGCAGCGTATAAAATCACAGCTGAGCATGCAGCTGCATGCACCACAAAATCAGGCCTCTCTATGTCATCAGGCACAAGAGGAAAAGCTTTAATACTGACTGGTAAAAAAAATAAGCAGATAGCCAATAAAACCCACACATCAGACTGCCTCCTGATAGAAACATAGGAACAGAGAATTCTGACAGACGATAAGAAAGCACGTGGCTCATCTAGTCTGCCCTTAAGACATGTACATTATGACACTTACACACTAGGATTTATTATTTTTCAGTCGGAAACCAATTAACAGTATATGTTTGTATTGTGAATACCCACACAAGCATAGGGAGGATATACAATTTACCCATGACCTCAATGCTATCATTACACCATCTGTACTGCCCCATAAGGTCATCGGCCTAGCAGGAAATGTCCCAATAAGGTCTAGGTTAGTGATGAGCACCGGAAATTTTTCGGGTTTTGTGTTTTGGTTTTGGGTTCGGTTCCGCGGCCGTGTTTTGGGTTCGAACGCGTTTTGGCAAAACCTCACCGAATTTTTTTTGTCGGATTCGGGTGTGTTTTGGATTCGGGTGTTTTTTTCAAAAAACCCTAAAAAACAGCTTAAATCATAGAATTTGGGGGTCATTTTGATCCCAAAGTATTATTAACCTCAATAACCATAATTTCCACTCATTTTCAGTCTATTCTGAACACCTCACACCTCACAATATTATTTTTAGTCCTTAAATTTGCACCGAGGTCGCTGGATGGCTAAGCTAAGCGACCCAAGTGGCCGACACAAACACCTGGCCCATCTAGGACTGGCACTGCAGTGTCACGCAGGATGGCCCTTCCAAAAAACACTCCCCAAACAGCACATGACGCAAAGAAAAAAAGAGGCGCAATGAGGTAGCTGTGTGAGTAAGCTAAGCGACCCTAGTGGCCGACACAAACACCTGGCCCATCTAGGAGTGGCACTGCAGTGTCACGCAGGATGGCCCTTCCAAAAAACACTCCCCAAACAGCACATGACGCAAAGAAAAAAAGAGGCGCAATGAGGTAGCTGTGTGAGTAAGCTAAGCGACCCTAGTGGCCGACACAAACACCTGGCCCATCTAGGAGTGGCACTGCAGTGTCACGCAGGATGGCCCTTCCAAAAAACACCCCCCAAACAGCACATGACGCAAAGAAAAATGAAAGAAAAAAGAGGTGCAAGATGGAATTGTCCTTGGGCCCTCCCACCCACCCTTATGTTGTATAAACAGGACATGCACACTTTAACCAACCCATCATTTCAGTGACAGGGTCTGCCACACGACTGTGACTGAAATGACGGGTTGGTTTGGACCCCCACCAAAAAAGAAGCAATTAATCTCTCCTTGCACAAACTGGCTCTACAGAGGCAAGATGTCCACCTCATCATCATCCTCCGATATATCACCGTGTACATCCCCCTCCTCACAGATTATCAATTCGTCCCCACTGGAATCCACCATCTCAGCTCCCTGTGTACTTTGTGGAGGCAATTGCTGCTGGTCAATGTCTCCACGGAGGAATTGATTATAATTCATTTTAATGAACATCATCTTCTCCACATTTTCTGGATGTAACCTCGTACGCAGATTGCTGACAAGGTGAGCGGCGGCACTAAACACTCTTTCGGAGTACACACTTGTGGGAGGGCAACTTAGGTAGAATAAAGCCAGTTTGTGCAAGGGCCTCCAAATTGCCTCTTTTTCCTGCCAGTATAAGTACGGACTGTCTGATGTGCCTACTTGGATGCGGTCACTCATATAATCCTCCACCATTCTTTCAATGGGGAGAGAATCATATGCAGTGACAGTAGACGACATGTCCGTAATCGTTGTCAGGTCCTTCAGTCCGGACCAGATGTCAGCATCAGCAGTCGCTCCAGACTGCCCTGCATCACCGCCAGCGGGTGGGCTCGGAATTCTGAGCCTTTTCCTCGCACCCCCAGTTGCGGGAGAATGTGAAGGAGGAGATGTTGACAGGTCGCGTTCCGCTTGACTTGACAATTTTGTCACCAGCAGTTCTTTGAACCCCAGCAGACTTGTGTCTGCCGGAAAGAGAGATCCAAGGTAGGTTTTAAATCTAGGATCGAGCACGGTGGCCAAAATGTAGTGCTCTGATTTCAACAGATTGACCACCCGTGAATCCTTGTTAAGCGAATTAAGGGCCCCATCCACAAGTCCCACATGCCTAGCGGAATCGCTCTGTGTTAGCTCCTCCTTCAATGTCTCCAGCTTCTTCTGCAAAAGCCTGATGAGGGGAATGACCTGACTCAGGCTGGCAGTGTCTGAACTGACTTCACGTGTGGCAAGTTCAAAAGGTTGCAGAACCTTGCACAACGTTGAAATCATTCTCCACTGCGCTTGAGACAGGTGCATTCCACCTCCTATATCGTGCTCAGTTGTATAGGCTTGAATGGCCTTTTGCTGCTCCTCCAACCTCTGAAGCATATAGAGGGTTGAATTCCACCTCGTTACCACTTCTTGCTTCAGATGATGGCAGGGCAGGTTCAGGCGTTTTTGGTGGTGCTCCAGTCTTCTGTACGTGGTGCCTGTACGCCGAAAGTGTCCCGCAATTCTTCTGGCCACCGACAGCATCTCTTGCACGCCCCTCTCGTTTTTTAAATAATTCTGCACCACCAAATTCAAGGTATGTGCAAAACATGGGACGTGCTGGAATTTGCCCATATTTAATGCACACACAATATTGCTGGCGTTGTCCGATGCCACAAATCCACAGAAGAGTCCAATTGGGGTAAGCCATTCTGCGATGATCTTCCTCAGTTGCCGTAAGAGGTTTTTAGCTGTGTGCGTATTCTGGAAAGCGGTGATACAAAGCGTAGCCTGCCTAGGAAAGAGTTGGCGTTTGCGAGATGCTGCTACTGGTGCCGCCGCTGCTGTTCTTGCGGCGGGAGTCCATACATCTACCCAGTGGGCTGTCACAGTCATATAGTCCTGAGCCTACCCTGCTCCACTTGTCCACATGTCCGTGGTTAAGTGGACATTGGGTACAACTGCATTTTTTAGGACACTGGTGAGTCTTTTTCTGAGGTCTGTGTACATTTTCGGTATCGCCTGCCTAGAGAAATGGAACCTAGATGGTATTTGGTACCGGGGACACAGTACCTCCAACAAGTCTCTAGTTGCCTCTGCAGTAATGATGGATACCGGAACCACGTTTCTCACCGCCCAGGATGCCAAGGCCTCAGTTATCCGCTTTGCAGCAGGATGACTGCTGTGATATTTCATCTTCCTCGCAAAGGACTGTTGGACAGTCAATTGCTTGGTGGAAGTAGTAAAAGTGGTCTTACGAGTACGACTTCCCCTCTGGGATGACCATCGACTCCCAGCAGCAACAACAGCAGCGCCAGCAGCAGTAGGCGTTACACGCAAGGATGCATCGGAGGAATCCCAGGCAGGAGAGGACTCGTCAGAATTGCCAGTGACATGGCCTGCAGGACTATTGGCATTCCTGGGGAAGGAGGAAATTGACACTGAGGGAGTTGGTGGGGTGGTTTGCGTGAGCTTGGTTACAAGAGGAAGGGATTTACTGGTCAGTGGACTGCTTCCGCTGTCGCCCAAAGTTTTTGAACTTGTCACTGACTTATGATGAATGCGCTGCAGGTGACGTATAAGGGAGGATGTTCCGAGGTGGTTAACGTACTTACCCCTACTTATTACAGCTTGACAAAGGCAACACACGGCTTGACAAATGTTGTCCGCATTTCTGTTGAAATACTTCCACACCGAAGAGCTGATTTTTTTGGTATTTTCACCAGGCATGTCAATGGCCCTATTCCTCCCACTGACAACAGGTGTCTCCCCGGGTGCCTGACTTAAACAAACCACCTCACCATCAGAATCCTCCTGGTCAATTTCCTCCCCAGCGCCAGCAACACCCATATCCTCCTCATCCTGGTGTACTTCAACACTGACATCTTCAATCTGACTATCAGGAACTGGACTGCGGGTGCTCCTTCCAGCACTTGCAGGGGGCGTGCAAATGGTGGAAGGCGCATGCTCTTCACGTCCAGTGTTGGGAAGGTCAGGCATCGCAAACGACACAATTGGACTCTCCTTGTGGATTTGTGATTTCGAAGAACGCACAGTTCTTTGCTGTGCTTTTGCCAGCTTGAGTCTTTTCATTTTTCTAGCGAGAGGCTGAGTGCTTCCATCCTCATGTGAAGCTGAACCACTAGCCATGAACATAGGCCAGGGCCTCAGCCGTTCCTTGCCACTCCGTGTGGTAAATGGCATATTGGCAAGTTTACGCTTCTCCGACGACAATTTTATTTTAGATTTTTGAGTCCTTTTTTTACTGATATTTGGTGTTTTGGATTTTACATGCTCTGTACTATGACATTGGGCATTGGCCTTGGCAGACGACGTTGCTGGCATTTCATCGTCTCGGCCATGACTAGTGGCAGCAGCTTCAGCACGAGGTGGAAGTCGATCTTGATCTTTCCCTATTTTTGGAACCTCAACATTTTTGTTCTCCATATTTTAATAGGCACAACTAAAAGGCACCTCAGGTAAACAATGGAGATGGATGGATACTAGTATACTTATGGATTGATGAGCGACTGCCGACACAGAGGTAGCTACAGCCGTGGACTACCGTACTGCATCTGCTGCTAATATAGACTGGATGATAATGAGATATAAAATATATATATATCACTACTGCAGCCGGACAGGTATATATTATATAATGACGGACCTGCTGGACACTGTCAGCACTGCAGACTCCTAAAGTAAGCTACTAGTATCAAGAAGATAGAAAAAAAAAAAAAACACCACAGGTAGGTGGTATACAATTATGGATGGACGAGCGACTGCCGACACAGAGGTAGCTACAGCCGTGGACTACCGTACTGCGTCTGCTGCTAATATAGACTGGATGATAATGATATAAAAAATATATATATATATCACTACTGCAGCCGGACAGGTATATATTATATAATGACGGACCTGCTGGACACTGTCAGCTCAGCACTGCAGACTCCTAAAGTAAGCTACTAGTATCAAGAAGATAGAAAGAAAAAAAAACACCACAGGTAGGTGGTATACAATTATGGATGGACGAGCGACTGCCGACACAGAGGTAGCTACAGCCGTGGACTACCGTACTGCGTCTGCTGCTAATATAGACTGGATGATAATGATATAAAAAATATATATATATATCACTACTGCAGCCGGACAGGTATATATTATATAATGACGGACCTGCTGGACACTGTCAGCTCAGCACTGCAGACTTCTAAAGTAAGCTACTAGTAGTATCAAGAAGATAGAAAAAAAAAAAAAACACCACAGGTAGGTGGTATACAATTATGGATGGACGAGCGACTGCCGACACAGAGGTAGCTACAGCCGTGGACTACCGTACTGCGTCTGCTGCTAATATAGACTGGATGATAATGATATAAAAAATATATATATATATCACTACTGCAGCCGGACAGGTATATATTATATAATGACGGACCTGCTGGACACTGTCAGCTCAGCACTGCAGACTCCTAAAGTAAGCTACTAGTAGTATCAAGAAGATAGAAAAAAAAAAAAAAAACACCACAGGTAGGTGGTATACAATTATGGATGGACGAGCGACTGCCGACACAGAGGTAGCTACAGCCGTGGACTACCGTACTGCGTCTGCTGCTAATATAGACTGGATGATAATGAGATATAAAATATATATATATCACTACTGCAGCCGGACAGGTATATATTATATAATGACGGACCTGCTGGACACTGTCAGCTCAGCACTGCAGACTCCTAAAGTAAGCTACTAGTATCAAGAAGATAGAAAAAAAAAACACCACGGGTAGGTGGTATACAATTATGGATGGACGAGCGACTGCCGACACAGAGGTAGCTACAGCCGTGGACTACCGTACTGCGTCTGCTGCTAATATAGACTGGATGATAATGATATAAAAAATATATATATATATCACTACTGCAGCCGGACAGGTATATATTATATAATGACGGACCTGCTGGACACTGTCAGCTCAGCACTGCAGACTCCTAAAGTAAGCTACTAGTATCAAGAAGATAGAAAAAAAAAAAACACCACGGGTAGGTGGTATACAATTATGGATGGACGAGCGACTGCCGACACAGAGGTAGCTACAGCCGTGGACTACCGTACTGCGTCTGCTGCAGTGCTAATATAGACTGGATGATAATGATATAAAAAATATATATATATCACTACTGCAGCCGGACAGGTATATATTATATAATGACGGACCTGCTGGACACTGTCAGCAGAATGCGTTTATAGAATAAAAACACCACACGACGAGTGTTTAACTTTTTCAGGCAGACAATCACAATATACTGGTGGTCAGTGGTCACTGGTCAGTCACACTGGCACTGGCAGTGGCACTCTGGCAGCAAAAGTGTGCACTGTTAAAATATGTACTCCTGCTATAACTGCTCCCCAGTCTCCCCCACAATTAAGCTGTGTGAGCAGTGAGCACTCAGCACAGTCAGATATACAGTATTACATAGATGATGCAGCACACTGAGGGCACACTGAGGCTGAGCACAGATATGGTATGTGACTGTGTCACACTGTGTATCGTTTTTTTTCAGGCAGAGAACGGATTAATTAAACTGGTGGTCACTGGTCACACTATCAGCAAGTAGTACTCCTAATATGCTCCCCAAAATTAGTAAATCAAGTGTCTCTACTACTCTCTAGTCTACTCTAAACGGAGAGGACGCCAGCCACGTCCTCTCCCTATCAATCTCAATGCACGTGTGAAAATGGCGGCGACGCGCGGCTCCTTATATAGAATCCGAGCCTCGCGAGAATCCGACAGCGGGATGATGACGTTCGGGCGCGCTCAGGTTAACCGAGCAAGGCGGGAAGATCCGAGTCTGCCTCGGACCCGTGTAAAAAGCGTGAAGTTCGGGGGGGTTCGGTTTCCGAGAAACCGAACCCGCTCATCACTAGTCTAGGTACAATCCACCTCTACAAATGGAGAGTTTGAGAAAATAAATGTATATTTGGCTTGGGATCGATATGCGGTATCCCGATGATGGGAATCCCTAATGGCCCCTAACCCTCCCTTCCCCCAGCCTAAACCTTACCCTCACCTACCCATAGCCGAACCCTAACCCTCCCCAGTGGTGTCTAAACCTAATCCCCCCTCCCCGCAGCCTAACCATAACCCTACCCGGGGGTGCCTAACCCTAATCCCCCCTCCCCACAGCCTAAACCTAACTTTCTCCAACCTTCGCGACTTACCTCTCTGGCGGGTCTGCAGAAACTCGTTCAGGATCCCCGCTGTCAGGCATTCCGAGCTGTGTCGGTATTCAGGCATTGGTATTCCGACTGCCGGGATCCTGACCACATCCCATATATTTTCTGTGTGGGTGCAAGCTGGTGGCTCCCTGTCTGTCAGATTCTGACTCCTGTTGCTTTTGGCATAATTAGCTGCAGTTAATGGCTGTTCATGGGTGTGCTTGGATGGAACGGTTGTCCCCTTTATGCTACATGCATCCTGGCTGTCCTGTCTAACCTGCCACCTAAACCACCCAATGTTCAAGGCTGGCGGTACCATCAGGCAGCTTTAGGTAGCTGCCTAAGAGCGCTGCCCATTGGATTGCGCTGCTGAGTCCATCACAGAAAAAAAGATGAATGATGTTTTTTCAGCCTTTGAAACTCACCCCCCTTACCTGTCAGTGAGAAAGTCAGCAGCTGACTCCTCCAGTCCTCTCCTTTCCTCCAGATAGCAGCCTTACACTCACTTAAGAATCTCCTCCACCCTGCTAGACAACACAAGCAAGGCATATCTCTTTTGGTGAAGAGAAAGTTTTAAAGGTTGAGTGAGTGTGTAGGGGGTGGGTCGTGGCTTGTGTGTGTGTGTGTGTGTGTGTGTGTATGTGTGTTAATGAGTGCTGACAGGCATAATGTGAGTGTGTGTATGTGTGTATGTGGGGGGGTTAATGAGTGCTGGCAGGGTGAGTGTGTGTGGGGGCAGGGCCGGTGCTAGGGTGTTCGGCGCCCCCCTGCAAACTATAAATTTGCGCCCTCCCATACTTTACAAAGGGACAGCGCGTGTCAAAAAAGGGATGTGGTCTCACAAGGAAGGGGCGTGGCCACACAATAGTACCTCCATTTAAAACACCCCCAGTAGTGGCGCTGCTTACACATAACGCCTCAGTGGTGACACAGCTTACACACAACGCCTCAGTAGTAGCGCCGCTTACACTTAACGACTCCAGTAGTAGCGCCGCTTACATATAACGCCCTCAGTAGTAGCGCTGATTACACATAACGACCCCAGTACTAGCGCCGCTTACACATAACTCCCCAGTAGTAGCGCCGCTTACACATAAAGCCCCAGTAGTAGTGCTGCTTACACATAACACCACTAGTAGTAGCGCAGCTTACACATAACGACCCCAGTGATAGTGCAGTTTACACATAACGCCCCAGTAGTAGCGCAGCTTACACGTAACACCCCAGTAGTAGCGCAGCTTACATGTACCGCCCCCAGTAGTAGCGCAGCATACACGTAACGCCCCCAGTAGTAGTGCCGCTTACACATAACGAACCCAGTAGTAGAGCAGTTTACATGTAATGCCCCCAGTAGTAGTGCAGCTTACACGTAACACCCCAGTAGTAGCATCACTTGCACATAACGAACCGAGTAGTAGCGCCCCTTACACATAATGTACCAGTAGTAACGCAGCTTACACGTAACACCCCCAGTAGTAGCGCAGCTTACATGTAATGCCCCCAGTAGTAGCGCAGCTTACATGTAATGCCCCCAGTAGTAGCGCAGCTTACATGTAATAACCCCAATAGTAGCGCAGCTTACACATAACGCCACAGTAGTGCAGCTTACACATAACGCTGCAGTAGTGCAGCTTACATATAACGCCCCAGTAGTAGTGCAGCTTACACGTAATGCCCCTGTAGTAGCGCAGCTTACACCTAACACCCCAGTAGTAGCGCAGCTTACATATAACGCCACCAGTAGAAGCGCAGCTTACACATAACACTGCAGTAATGCAGCTTACACATAACGCCCCAGTAGTAGCGCCGCTTACTCCGACAGAAGTGCTGTTTATTCACATCCTTACCCCCCCGCACACATACATAAATACACACAGATACATACAGTCATACAGTACATACATACATACATACATAGTTACACACACATACTTTCTCACTCACTCTCCCTTCACTTACCTATCACAATCTGGCTGGCAGGATCTGGAGCAGCATGTCCTCCTCTGTGGCACTGCAGTATGCTGGTCCCATGTAGCTCCGCCTCTCCATCCGTATAGCGCCACCACCTTCAACCTTGTAGCTCTGCCCCTTTTCTTCCGGTCTGTCACTGACTGCCGCTGTCACAGGAGGGGGAGAGGAGGCTTTAAGCTGCCAGGCCCTGCTGCCTGTCATACAGTGTAGGGATGGCCATCGGCGCTACTGCCATCGATAGTTACCATCGATGCCGATGGTGAGACAAACCATTGATGGCAGCTAAGTATTCTTTGCATAGACATTGATGGCTTTTACCATCGGTGTTTATGCGCATGCGCAGATGCTTGCTCTTCTGCTGCGTAAGAGATAGGGGCGAGGCTGAGATGTGAGTGACAGCTCAGCCTCTTAAAGAGGAGGGACATCCCATTCCCGGATCTTACACACAGTGTAAAAGCCGGAGGCTGCGCAGGGCTGCTGGCTGACAGCCTAGCAGCCCTGTGCAGCAACAGGCAGCCCTAAAATTGAAAGGTGGGGGTAAAACCCATCGTGCGTACAGCTACCATCGATGGTGTATAACCATCTGGTTATACACCATTGATGGTAAAATTATTGAACATCGGCTATAGACCATCGATAATTTTGAATCATCAATGGTCGATGGCCATCCCTAATACAGTGACAGGCGCAGCAGCAGGGAGGCCAGGCGCAGCAGTGGGGAACCAGAGCAGGGAGAGTGCCTCTCCAGCCTGGCGCCTACCTGCTCTGCATCCCCTTGCTGAGCAGGTAGCGCCGGGCCTGTGTGGGGGTTATGGATTGCTGACAGGGTGAGTGTGTGTGGGAGTTATGGAGTGCTGGCAGGGTGAGTGTGTGCAATGTGTGTTAATGAGTTCTGACATGGATAGTGTTGGCAGGGTGAGTGTGTGCAATGTGTGTTAATGAGTTCTGACAGGAATAGTGTGTGTGTGTGTGTGTGTGTGTGTGTGTGTGTGTGTGTGTGTGTGTAGGGGGGGGGTCTGGAGTTAATGAGTGTTGGCAGGATGAGTGTGTATGCGTATGTGAGTGTGTGTGTAGTGGATGGGGTATATGTGTTAATGAGTGCTGACAGTAATAGTGTGTGTCCAAAATTCAAATAGGGGAGCCACACCAACTGCCAGTGAGTCCCAGCCGGCGATGTTTGGCAGCATTTGGGGTGGCAGTTGGTGTGGCTCCCCTATCTGAATTTTGTACTGTGCTGCAACCCCACCTCTAGCTGCTACTGCTCCCAACTGTCCTGATTTTGTCGGGAAAGTCCCATTTTTGTGCACAGTCTTGCCGTCAGCCCTGCATGCCGCAGTGACCCGCTATGGTGGGGTGGTGAGGCCCCCTTTCACATGCATCTGTGAATAAATGGTGTGCGCATGCGCGCAGCATCTATTGACTGGGAGAGAGGGACTAAGGACATGGCCAGCAGCTCACAGAGCGCTGGGCATGCCCCCATAGTGACAAAAATGGGCATGCCCAGATGTCCTCCTCACACCCTGACAAAGTTGGGAGGTATGAATTGTATGTGTGTGAGTGTGATGTGTAGCATAATTATACAGCGGGGATACAGCTGGGTGGCATATAATGAATTTGTGGCACAGATGTGTGGCATATGATATTATGAATTGTGGATTATGAATCAGATTATTATTTTGGGGCTCTGCTGTGTGGCATATTAGTTGGGGCATTTATTTTCTATATAGTATATTAAGAATTTGGGACACTGCTGTGTGGAATATTATAACTTGGGGTCACTGATATGTAGTATATTATGAATTGGAGGGAGTAGGGGAGGAGGGTGAAATGTTGCAGAAGCCCTGCCAATGTTTAGTTGAAACAATTAGAATGTATCAAAGTTTGGGGCTACTGCCACAGAGAGGGAGACGCAGCAGGTATTATTCACCTGGGTCCGGGCCTGATGGAGGGCCCAGGTCCGCCGCCACCACCCCGACCTGTCAGCAGCAGCGTGTGCTGGCTGGGTTGTGGTGGTGCAGCAGCAGTTTCTTTTGCCCCTCCGGGGATGGGGGGGAGAAAGAATGTTGAGGGAGAAGTGATCACACTGATTGTGCCCCTCTCTGGATTTGTCCCTGGCATGATAGTGCTGCCCAAAATCGCGACACTGAAAATACCTTTTTTAACACTAATTTGTATAAGGGTGCTTGGCCAGGCTTCTTGAAATTAGGTCACGCCCCTGAAAATGTACCTGGGCCTGCCACAGCTCTCTTGCTCTGCATGCATAATGGGTATAAAACTCAGCCAGGTTGTGAATCTTATGTACTGCGACCAGGGCTGGTAACAGAAATATTGGGGCCTGGTACACTGATATCTGGGCCCGCTCAACTCCCCATGGCCCCCCACTTTTAAAGCAGAGGGATGCTGTAAATCAATAGTTCTCAACCTCGGTCCTCAAGTACCCCCAACAGTTCATGTTTTCCAGGTCTCCTCACAGGATTGCAAGTGAAATAATTAGCTCCACCTGTGGGTCTTTTAAAATGTGTCAGTGAGTAATGAATACACCTGTGCACCTGCTGGGTTACCTGGAAAACATGAACTGTTGGGGGTACTTGAGGACCGAGGTTGAGAACCACTGCTTTAAATTATACTTACATAGATACATGTACAGTATATACACACATACTGTATATATATACATACATATACATATGTTTTCCAACTAGTATGCCTGATTCCTCAATGTTGGCAGGGACAGATAGCGTCATGATAGCGACACAGCATGGACCGCCTGGACCGGACCACGTTACAGGGTAACCCTAGAAGGGTGTGGTATGGAAGGTAGATAGTAACTAGGTCGACAGTGACTAGGTCGACAGGGTCTCTAGGACAACAGGGTCTTTAGGTCGACATGGTCCAAGTGGAGCACAGGGCAAAAATTATTGTAGGGTGTGGCCTACAATAATGACATGCTGGGACTGGTAGTTACACCTCCACATAACACCATGCCAAATGTAAACTACACACTTTACTGGCCAGATAAAGCAAAATGGGGGAATCTCAGCTGCTGTGCAAGTAAAAAGGCAGGAAGACATGCTGGGACTTCTAGTCCCAATGCTATGAAACAAGGTGGTACTCACCGGGCCATTCGTGTGCTCTGTACATGATGCTGTTGCTGGCCGGGTGATGGGAGTAGTTAGGAGGTGGGCTGCTGCTGCTGCTGGACTCCAGTCTGGGGCTGTGAGGGGTGGGAGCAGCCTGGCGGGTGGGGTTCTCTGCTGGTTACGAGGTGGTCTCTGTGCTGGGAGTATAGCCTCTGAGGTCCATGCTACCGTTGTCTGCCTTTGGCACCCGGATGGGACAGGAGAGACCTCCTGCCCCTTTCACATTATTGGCATGACACTGGGGGTGGGCGAGAGCGGCCGTAATATTGACGGCGCCGGTGGAGTCACTGCGTGATTGCCCTGCTTGCCTGTAGTGAACCGCATACCCTCCAACATTTTACACATAAGGGGCGTGGTCACGGGTAAAGGGGCGTGGTCACATCCCTTTTCCTATACTTTCAATGTAAATTTGAAGATCCAAAAATCGGTGCAGACCATATTTACCGACTTTATGGCAGCTCTCCCCGAGAGAGATCAGCCTGGTCGGCCCAGCAGGGGGAGGGGCAGTGACGTGATGAGCAGAGGGGTGAGTACCAGAGGTGGCTATGATGATGCAATTCAGCAAGAAACGAGTCATCGACTGCCTGGACCACCCACTTTACTCGTTAAGTGGGCGGCCGAGCAGGGGGGACTCCAGAAATCGGGAGATTTGCCTGCTCTTGCGGGGAGCCTTCCGGCCATTCTGGGAGAGAAGGCAAGTATGGTACAGACCATAAAAAAAAGTACTGTACCTGCCAAAAAGGTACAGTTGGAGGGTACGGAACCGCCACTGCTAAAAGCGGGTGCTTTGTGAATCCTGTACTGTGTTTTGAACTAAAACCACGGGCAGCTGGAACACTTAGCATTATGAGGTTATGCGGACCCATTTTTTGTGCCTTTTACCCTTGGGGCCCTGTATGGGTGTCCCCTTTCTCCATGGGCCTAACTGTGACTGTACGTAAGATTCCCAGCTTTACTTTGAATGAGAGCCTGTCATTGAAATAATGGTTTTAATTCACTTTTCTCATACATCCTAGAGGATGCTGGGGATGCTTCAAGAACCATGGAATATAGACGGGATCTGCAGGAGACATACGCACACTTTAAGACTTTGATTGGGTGTGAACTGGCTCCTCCCTCTATGCCCCTCCTCCAGACTCCAGTTTAGATTCTGTGCCCAGAGAGACTGGTCACACACAGGGGAGCTCTACTGAGTTTCTATGAAAATACTTTATGTTAGGTTTATTATTTTCATGGAGACATGCTGGCTACAGGCTCCCTGCTTCGTGGGAGTGAGGGGAGAGAAGCAGACCTACTTCTCAAGAGTTCAAGGGCTCTGCTTCTTAGGCTACTGGACACCATTAGCTCCAGAGGGTTCGATCACTTGGTATGTCTAGCTGCTTGTTCCCGGAGCCGTGCCGTCAACCCCCTCACAGAGCCGGAAGAAAGAAGCCGGGTAAGTGTAAAGAAGAAAAGAAGACTTCAGTGACGGCAGAAAACTTCAGTGTTGAGGTACCGCGCAGCGGTCACACTGCGCGCCATGCTCCCACACACACAACGGCACTGACAGGGTGCAGGGCGCAGGGGGGGCGCTTTGGGCAGCATGGACACTGAAGCTTCTAAAACTGGTATTATAAGTGCCTAGGCACTAAAATATAACCTCTGCCAGTATAAATATGTAATTTTGAGCAGGACTGAAGCGCGCCGGTGAGGGGGCGTGGCTTAGCCCTCACTGCACTTCCAGCGCCATTTTCTCCTCAGAGACACTGGTCCTTCCTAAACACTGCTGCATGGATCAGAGTGGAAAACAAGGGGGTGGGGGGCACAGTGGTTTGGTGTGATATAAAGTGAAATAAAAACACTATATCAGGGGCGCTGGGGAAAATGAGCTGAAAACTCCTTCTGTGTCCATAACAAAATGTACTGGGGTCTATCCCTTATAGCCAGTGAAATGTCGGTGGGTGTTTGGTACACGTGTGTCAGCATATTTGAGGCTGAGGGCTCTGCCACAAAGGGAAGGACTATGTCGGTGCTGTCGACTCCTAATGGTACTTGGTACATGTAAATATGTCAACATGTCAGTAGAGGCATATTTTCCCAAGAGAAAACTATATGGGAGACACAGACGTGGGGGGTGTCCCTGAGGGCACCAACAATATCTGACTGGGTGGATATGGACATGATAATATGATGCATATCAAATAGATCTATACCTATGTGTAATATGTATGTATAGTATGATTGTATAGGTCTGTGGCACGATCACAGACGTGATAATTTTATGGTGGAAATCATGGCCCTCATTCCGAGTTGATCGCTCGCAAGGCGAATGTAGCAGAGTTACACACGCTAAGCCGCCGCCTACTGGGAGTGAATCTTAGCTTCTTAAATGTGCGACCGATGTATGCGCAATATTGCGATCACAAACGAGTTAGCACTTTTTGAGTAGCTTCAGACTTACTCTGCCTGTGCGATCAGTTCAGTGCTTTTCGGTCCTGGCTGACGTCACAAACACACCCAGCGTTCGTCCAGGCACTCCCACCGTTTCTCCGGCCACTCCTGCGTTTTTTCCGGAAACGGCAGCGTTTTCAGCCACACGCCCCTAAAACGCCGTGCATCCGCCCAGTAACACCCATTTCCTGTCAATCACAATGCGAACGTCGGAGCGATGAAAAAGCCGTGAGTAAACTTACTTTCTTCATAGCAAAGTTACTTGGCGCAGTCGCAGTGCGAACATTGCGCATGCGCACCAAGAGAATTCTCACTGCGATGCGATGAAAATCGCCGAGCGAACAACTCGGAATGAGGGCCCATATTCATAGAATAGATTTCTCTCAGACCCTTCAGGGCCGCAAAAATTTTATTTTGCCCAGTTACTACTCCCTGAGATCGACTCGAAAATCTTTCTTAGGTCGACCATAATGTTTCCTGATCAGATCCTCAAAAATTGGCATTCAGTACCTGTTTATAGTTACACATTAGAACGTATTAACGTCTCTAAGGACCTTGCTGTTCCTGGCAAAGAATGTGTATGTGTAGATATATATACTATGTATATATATATGTATTTAGGGTTTTGGTTCGGATATGAGAGCATCGGATATGTATTAATTAAGAGAGCATCTTCGGATTAACAAATTGTCCGCATTATATTGTTTTATATCTGATGTCTGTATTTTAAATATGTCAACCATTTGTTATTCAATGTGATTCACTGTCTAACACTTTTATACAAATAAATTGGAGTTTTTTAAGTTAACTGTGGTCAAATCCTGGAAGATAATACCTTGATTAAGCTCCCTTAAGACACCCCCCTTTCTTGTATATATATGTATGTATATATATATATATATATATATATGTACATATGTGTGTATAGGTGCATTGGAAGATATATTTATGTATATATGTATATAAAGATATTTATAATGAATGCTGAGGTAAAGTTTGTCCTTCTCAATGGATAGAAGGTGAGAGTCACCCCCTGTTCTGCACGGGGACCTGTCACAAAGGATCGTATGCAGGAAGATATGTGGTACTCTAATGATGTGTCCGCATGTACGTTGTTTATACTTGCATTACATGCGCATGGGGGAGTAGTTGTATGCAACTTAAGTTGAGTCATGTCTATATCTTTGCAGCATACTGCCGTGCGACTACAAGGGATATGGGACTCTTGTTTTCGCGGGCCACTTCCATGGCGGTCTCGGCGAGGAGGGTCGTTGTGGATTCACCAATGGAATGCTGAGGCTGACTCAGAGAAGTACTGGAGTATCTTCCCTATGAAGGTGAAGTCTGGTTTGGGGATGGCTTTGTTAAGTTGATCTCGGCAGATACCACTGGTAAGTCTACCTTCTTGACCTATGTTCCCTCACAACGGTTGGTGACGCATTTTTGTAGGATGCAGTCATTTCGACCGAATGGATATGGGTTTCCCTTTCTTTGCAGGTAGAGGAAGGTGAAAAGGTAAGAGGTCAGCAGCCTCTTCAAGTTCGCAGAAGCAGAAATCATCCTCTGTTTCTACCACATCCACCGCATGTTGCTGGGTCTAACTTGCGGGAGCCCACACCGGTGGGACCACGTCTAATGCTCTTCAGTCAGTCCTGGAACGGACATGGACCAGTGAGTTTGGGGGGGGGACATACTGGAGTTTCCAGATGATTCCCCTCACTGATTTTTCAAATAAACCTTTCCAATTCTCCTCTGGACGGGGAGATAGTATGCGACGCCATACAAGAGTTGGGTCAGAATCAGGTCATTGTTCTGCTGTCCCGGTCACGTAAAAAAAATAAAAGCTGTTATTCAAGCTTTTTTGTGCTTCTGAGGCCGGAAGGCTCGGTCAGAACAATTCCAAACAATTTCTACTTAAGAAGTTGAACTACAAGATGGAATCTCTCTGGGCAGGGATCTCCAAACTGTTAAGGAGAAAGAGGGTCTAAATACGGTTCTTCCGCATTAGGCTTACCTGGTTTGCTATTCAGGATTGTCAGTGCCAATTCACCGGAGTGATGGCGGTATGATGGTTTTCTTCAATAGTGAAAGAATCATCATTACTCTGTACTGGGACACTCTCCTGCATACGGGGAAGGCAAGAAACAAGTGGTGCAAAACATTGTTTTATCCCTGACGGATCTTCAACAAAGTGGTTGGCTCCTGAACTTGCCAGAATCACGGTTGATCCCAACGACGCAGTTGTCAGCGTTGGGAAAAATGTTAGATACAGAACTGTTGAGAGTTTGTTTCTTCCAATGGAAAGAGCTGTGAAGATCCAGAGTCGGGTCAGATCTACAACAGTGTCAATCTATCAATACGTTACATTGATGAAAAAGAGGGTTGCGGCCTACGAGGCCATTCAGTGAGCAGGTTAAATGCCAGAGTGGTTTTTAGCGAGACCAATTGGACATGTGGTTCGGGTCTCACCTGCACATGCACCGGAAAATAATCTTATCTTCCAGGACCAGAATTTCTCTCCTGTGGTGGCTGCTCAGTTCTTACCTCCTAGAGGGACGAAGGTTCGGGATCCAGGATGGGATCCTGATGTCCATGGATGCAAGTCTCCAGGGCTGGGGAGCAGTCATTCTGGGGGAAACGAATTTCCAGGTAAAATGGTAAAGCCAGGAATCTTGTCTGCACATAAACATTCTGGAACATCTTGTTCGTGGTCTGCCCATCTTAATTCAGTCGGACAACATACAGCAGTGGCGTACGTAAACCGCCAGGGCGGATCGGAGAGCAGAGCGGAAATGGCAGAAGCCACGAAAGTTTTCTGCTGGGCGGAAAGGCATGTAAACGCTCTGTCAGCGATCTTCATTTAGGTGTAGACAACTGGGAAACAGACTTCCTCAGCAGACACGATCTCCATTCAGGAGAGTGGGGTTTTCATCAAGAGATCTTTGCAAAAGTGTCAAGTCATTGGGGAATTCCTCAAATAGACATGTTGACGTTTCGCCTCAAAAAGAAACTTCAAAGATATTGTTCCAGGTCGAGGGACCCTCAAGTAATAGAGGTGGACGCCCTGGGGACACCGTGGGTGTTTCAGTCGGTCTAGGTGTTCCCTCCACTTCCACTCATTCCAAGGTGATGAAGATCATATGGGGAACAAAAGTTGAGGCGATGCTCATTGTTCCAGACTGGCCAAGGAGGGCCTGGTATCCAGATCTTCAGGAGTTGCTCATAGAAGATCCCTGGCCTCTTCCTCTTCCAGACGTCCTGTTACGACAGGGTCCGTGCATCCTGTTACGACAGGGGCCGTGCGTGTATCAAGTCTTACCGCGGCGGCGTTTGACGGCATGGCGGTTGAACGCCAAATCCTAGCCCGGAAGGGTATTCCCAGTGAAGTCATTCCCACACTTCTTCAGGCTAGAAAAGAAGTAACGGCAAAGCATTACCACCATATTTGGAGAAAATATGTGTCTTGGTGTGAATCCAAGAAAGCTCCTACGGTGGATTTTCCGCGGGAGCGGTTGCCCCATATTTTGCAAGCAGGTGTGGATGCGGGCCTAAAGTTAGGCTCCATTAAAGTAAAAATTCCAGCCTTATCAATTTTCTTTCAGAAGAAATTGGCCTCCCTTCCAGAAATACAGACCTTCTTGAAAGGTGTGTTGCACATCCAACCTCCCTTTGTGCCCCCTGTGGCTCCATGGGATCTTAATGTGGTGTTGCAGTTCCTGCAGTCTCATTGGTTTGAACCTTTACGTAGGTTGCATTAAAATTTCTTACTTGGAAAGTAGCCATGATGTTGGCCTTAGCATCCGCAAGGCGGGTATCTGAATTGGCGGTTTTGTCTCACAAAAGCCCCTATTTAATCTTCCATGCTGATAGAGCGAAGTTGAAAACTTGTCAGCAATTTCTGCCAAAAGTGGTTTCATCGTTTCACGTGAACCAGCCTATTGTGGTGCCAATGGCTACTGACGCCTTGGCGGAATCGAAGTCTCTCATTGCGGTCAGAGCTTTCAAAATCTATGTCGCCAGAACGGCTCAGATTAGGAAAACAGAGGCTCTGTTTGTCCTATGGGCTCCCAACAAGATTGGGGCTACTGCGTCTAAGCAGACTATTACGCGCTGGATTTGTAATACGATTCAGCAGGCTCATTCTATGGCAGGATTGCCGTTACCAAAATCGATGAAAGCCGATTCTACCAGAAAGGTGGGCTCATCCTGGGCGGCTGCCCGAGGGGTCTCGGCATCACACCTTTGCCGAGCTGCTACTTGGTCGGGATCAAACACCTTTACAAAGTTTTACAAGTTTGATACCCTGGCTGATGAGGACCTCTTGTTTGGTCAATCGGTGCTGCAGAGTCATCCGCACTCTCCCGCCCGTTCTAGAGCTTTGGTATAAATCCCATGGTTCTTGAAGCATCCCCAGCATCCTCTAGGACGTATGAGAAAATAGGATTTTAATACCTACCGGTAAATCCTTTTCTCTTAGTCCGTAGAGGATGCTGGGCACCCGTCCCAGTGCGTACTGTATTCTGCAGTTATTGGGTATGTTTACACACATGGTGTGTTGTGTTTCAGTCAGCCTGTTGCTGATGAGGTTCATGCCATGGCATGCGTTATGCTGTTATTGGTTGTGTTTACACACACAGGTTGTGTTATGTTTTATGTCAGCGTATTGCTGCATATTCTTCATGCCATCGGCTGGTGTTCTATTGAATGCCAAGTTCTGCGGCATACTGAGGTGTGAGCTGGTAAGATGCTCACCGTGCTTTATCAATAAATTCTTTCCTCGAAATGTCTGTCTTCCTGGGCACAGTTACTTAAACTGGAGTCTGGAGGAGGGGCATAGAGGGTGGAGCCAGTTCACACCCAATCAAAGTCTTAAAGTGTGCCTATGTCTCCTGCGGATCCCGTCTATACCCCATGGTTCTTGAAGCATCCCCAGCATCCTCTACGGACTAAGAGAAAAGGATTTACCGGTAGGTATTAAAATCCTATTTTAGATGCCATAATTTTCTGCCTAATTTAGCAAGGGGTAACATTTGGTAAATTCAGGAAAAAGGAATCCTAGTCAAGTTTGTGAGGTCAGTAAAAAATATTCTGGATAATAATTTGCAGTCTAGTAATGTCAAACAAATATTTTTGCAGTTTTCATAATCTTCATTGCAAAACCAATTAAGTGGCCCATTTATCAATGATCACACTTGCAGTGCATCATAGAGTCCTAAATCGATCAATGTTTCCCGCTCAGTGGAAGCTGGACTTACCTACCTGGTGACAGCGATATCTATCTATCTATCTATCTATCTATCTATCTATCTATCTATCTATCTATCTATCTATCTATCTATCTATCTATCTATCCATCCATCCATCCATCCACAGACATATGCACACGTTTATGCAAAACACAGCATAGAGGACACATGGGGAATGCAGTCTATTAGAAGAAAAATACAACGTTAAGGGACCCAGTTACTATTAATTGAGGTTTAAATTTAATAAATTGAATTTCTTATGGGTGCTATTCGGGAAACAAGAAATTAATTTATAAAAAAAATCACATCCAGGGACAGGTGCGCCAATAGGAGCCCATCCCAGCAAAGTGTAAACTAAAGTGATCACACCAGGTATTACTTTACTTTATGCTGCAGACCTATTGCACATGTACCCCCTTTCTCTTGACAAGTGGCTCACATTATGACAACAATAGTAATGGTATATACAGTATTACGATTACTAGAGTTGCCGCCACATCATGCAGTGAATGAAACAGAGCAGAGCTTCTGCACATGGCCAGTGGTAGCAGCTTCTTCTACCAAGTTTGCTGTGTGTGTGGATCTGAGCCCTCAATCAGTGCACTGGACTAGAGAGCAGCAGCCAGGAAGAAGAGACAGGAGCATTAACATGAGGCGGGAGAATGTAGAAAGTGTAGTACTGGGTTAATTATGTTTGTGTATTTATTATGGTATGTTTAACCTTTTACTGATCACTTTGTTTGATACAGCCTATACTAAAGACCATCTATAGTGTTAAATATTAATAGTGTATTCCATACAGTAGACAGTGTATAAAAAATACCAATATTTACATTGATGTCCAGGGTTGTTATTGAGCTTTTCTACAGCTCCCCCAGACTCCCACACTTGCTCCAATGTGCGCAAAGTGGGAGATTGTGGACTGCCATTTGGAAACCCCCCTCTAGAAATCCTGCATTTGCCACTGCATAGACTACAATGGCTAATAAAATCACTACTGGGAAGGGAAACAGTGGAAGTGCAACAGATGTCGTTGATATCTGCTGTTGAACCCCTGTAATACTTTCAGGGGATACTTACAGTTTACCTCCCAACTTCCTTGCTGACAGATTCGGGACTCCCAAAAAGGGGCGTTACCTTGCAAAAGGGGCATGGCCTCACTGTAATGCTGCACTCATAAGGCACTTCCCCCATATGCGTCACTGAGGGGGCATGCCCAGCGTTCTGTGATGTATTCCCCACAGTAACTAGGAATGAGTGCTGGGTGCAGGGGAGAGTAGGATGTGGAGGCAGGTAGAGAAGGGCTGTGTGGAGGGATGAGGTGGGGTTTTTATCTCCATCCTGACACTGCCCATATTAACTGTAGATGCGGACGCACTGCAACCCGCGACCCAGTACTTGAAATGGCACCTAACAAATATTTTGGGGGGGTGATCCGTCACCTTGCTCCCCCGTTTCAGAGCCTATGATATAAACGTAGGTCTCCTTAGCTACCCATCAACACAGAGCCGGATTAAGACCATGGGGGGCCCGGGGCACTTAAGAGAGTGGGGCCCCTAATAGAGAAGGCAGAAAGAAAAAAAAAATATATATGTGTGTGTATATATATATATATATATACACACACACATATATATATATATATATATTTGCCTCCCCAAGCAGCACACCCCCTGCCACACCGCAGATCGGATCTCTCTTCCGATCCGATCTGCGATGCTGTGCTCCCCGGCTCCCGTCCTCACTGCAGCAGCTGCACACAGACAGGACAGCTGAGCTGAGCGACGGCTCAGCTGTCCAATAAAGTATGAATGAAGCAGCCTGCCACTCAGTCATTGGCTGGGCACGCAGGCTGTTTCATTGATACATTATTGGACAGCTGAGCCGTCGCTCAGCTCAGCTGTCCTGTCTGTGTGCAGCTGTGCAGTGAGGACGGGAGCCGGGGAGCACAGCACCGCAGATCGGATCGGAAGAGAGAGCCGATCTGCGGTGTAGCAGGGGGCCCTTTTGGAAAGGGGGACCCGGGGTACGTATCCCCCGGGCCCCCCCCTTAATCCAGCTCTGCATCAACATGCTGGCTGGGAGCAGGAAAATGACCGAGTCAGAGCTGGATTGAAAAACAGATAACAACTCACCATTATATGGGTGGTCTGGTACAGGAAATGTGTAACAGAATGGGAAACTCCTGATACACTGTAAATATACCATTATGCCTTTTCTTCATGACATTTTGCTGCTAGACACTAGTGAGAGCCTACACAATCACTTCACCTAGTTTGCATAAGTAATCTGCACCAGCTATTTAGCTTTTACTGTGGTATTTATAGCGATCAACATTTAATACATCTAGTACAAAGAAAGATATTTGAATAAGATTTAACTGTAAATGAACCTTACCAAAGAAGGAAGATTGCAATGACAGGTTAACACACTCTCTAAAATGTGTAAGTCAGTCTGCCAAACTGAAAATCAAGTGGGAAGAGAGCAGCAGCAACAATTATCCGAGAGGCAGATCCTCAGTGTAGTCCAGTTGTTCCCAAACTGGGTGTCGTGGAACCCTGGCTATCCAGGACCAACCCAAATTATTTATGTTCAATGTAATAAGCTAAACTAGAGCTGGTGGCTGCCAATCAAAAAATATAATGACAAACAGAAAATTTTGTCCCTCACCACATAACTGAACCTAGGGGTGACATATAAACACAGTTTACTGAATTTCATTATTTTTTTCTGAATTTCTCAGTAAGAAACTGTTGGCCTAGGCATGCTGTGAAAAAAAATTCTGATTCTCTAGGGCGCCGTGATTCAAAAAAGTTTGGGAACCACTGGATAAATCAGCAATATGGGGACCCATTTATCAAGCAATGTATGCTGCTTTTTCCCTGTGAACACCCATTTTGGGGGGTTATCCACAAATATTAAGTATCCCCCAAATGTATGTAGGAGGGACTGCGGCAAATACGATACCTTCTGCAATCCCTCTGTTCCCGCCGGCAGCTGCATCCCTTATAGGTTTCTATGGGGGATGCAATGCTGCCAGATTGATAAATTTCGGAGATTGACCCCCATAGCTATCACCATCTATAGATGGTGGTAGCCCATTGTAGCCTATGGGCTACTCACCGTATTACCAGCCGGCAGATGCTCCCCCTGGAACCCTCCCTAGAAGTGACCACTGTGCATGCGCAGTAGCTCCTGCAGCCCACTGAGCACATTGCAGGGATAGGCTCCATTTGGAGCCCGTGTCCCTGCGGGTGATCTTTATGCAGTGGCTGCATTTGGGTGGTCTGTGCATGTGCACCAGCATAAAGGGCAGGTGCGCGACCCTACACCTTCCGAGCACTTTCTTCAAGGATGTGGCTGCAAGGTGATTGCCAGCGTCGGTCGTCGGGGGGGGGGGAGTCGATGCAGCATTTTGAAGGCGGGCCGAACGGGGACGTGCTGGGAGCATTTACATTGTGGCTGTGTGATGTTACACGCATCACAGGCTTCGCTGTCAGGGGTCAACCTTAATTTGATGTGTCCGCAGTTCATCGTGAGGCAGCGCTACACATGCTGGGATAGCCTTGCCCTGTGCTGGGCGGCCTCCAGCATGTGCGGAAATGGACGCAGATCTTGCTGTGTATGCAGCAATCTGCGTCCATCTCTGAATAACCCCTGTAATCCCTTCCAGTCACTGTGGGGTGAGATAGAAAGTAAGTGAGGAAATCAGTGTTCCAATTTGACTGAGCATTATAATGTTTAGCCTGTTTGTGGCCACAAGCTTTCTGAAAGCACATGGACCCCAGTGTGCCGTGTAGGCTGGCAGCAGATATGGCCTGAATGAGTCAACCAAGCACTACTTCATTACTTAAGCTTATCTGTTCATTGTTACATGTTGCCCCAATATGCATTTTGTGTAAACATAGGTGTTGTTTTGGTAAAACTGCTTCTCAGTAAGGACTGATTCAGTGTTGTATGTAAAGCAGCTGCAATTGCATAGTCAGACACATCTATATGACTATGCTGCCCCATCCCCCAGGTTGTAAGAATAGCTTTCATTATTATCAGCACACATGTGCACAAGTTCATACTTTGTGCAAGAGATTTGTCTGAAATCATATGGAATTCTGCATGGACACAACTATGAATAACCCACAATTCCGACTGCATGCCCACAACGGTTGAGGTATGATATGCCAACAGTAATTAATGTCAACATTCATAATGTCAACGTGAGAATATCAACATGGTCATCATGTTGACGTTCATCTTCTAGACACTAATGAAATGTTGACATGTTAGAAAGTGGACATATCATCCCTGGTGCCCCTGCAGTGACATACCTGCTCCCGACGGCTGAAGCAGTTCCAGGGGTGTCTTCTGGGTCCCGAAGGTCAGTACCGCAGGAGTCATCTGACGGAGTGGTGTTCCAATGAGTGTACCTACCTTATCCCTAACCCTAATCTCTACTCCTAGTGCGACCCCCAGCCTAAATATTAAGCAAGGGGTCGTTACTGGTATGCCTAGGGGTGCCCTCACCCTTAAATTTGCCTTGGCGGCCCAAGTTTACTTTTTTTTAAAAAGAACGGAATGTGGCCTGCTACCGCCGGATGAGTTACTGTTTGCCCGTCTGCCGCATTTGGAGCTTAGCTTTGATCGGCTGGCATTCACTGTTCTGCACATGAGTGCGAAGATAGTGATAGAGATGGGGAAATGTCCAAGGGGGAGCTGCTGCGTATACCCAACTGCCTTTGCACAGCTCTTCCCCCCACCATATCCTGCCTCTTCAGTGCTATTAGCCCTGAAGCCGTAACGTCCTGTATGTGTGTGTGCACGACTGCCCTGTGTACCCAGCTGCCCTACTTGCAAGAGGACTCTTCTGGAATCAGCATAGAAAATGTCTCTCAACGAACAAGGTAAATTGTAGGAGGCTGGCACAGGGGTTGGAGGTTTAATAGACACAGGAGGCACAGAGGACTTGTAGCTGGAGAGGACACAAGGAGCAATAGGGGATATCAGGGGGCATGTGGCTGGACTGGAGGGACAGAGGGGGGCTGGAAGTTACACATTTTACTAGCTCACACTGATATATATTATAGAGGAGAGGGAACCGCACAATGATATATGAGGGGGATTAACACATTTCCCAGCTCACACTGATATGTGGTATTATTAATATTATTATTATTATTATTATATAGAGGAGAGGTGACCGCACAATAATATATGAGGGGGAATAACAGCTCCCGGCTAACACTGATATGTGATATTATTAATACATAGTGGAGAGGGAACTGTACAGCAATATATGTGGGGGAATAATACAGCTCCCAGCTTACACTATGTGGTATTATTAATTTATAGGGGAGAAGCGACCGCACAATGATATATGAAGGGGAGTAACCTAGCTCCCAGCTCACACTGATATGTAGTATTATTAATATATAGAGGAGAGGGGACCGTACAGCGATATATGAGGGGGAATAACACAGCTCCCAGCTCACACTGATATGTAGTATTATTAATATATAGAGAAGAGGGGACCGTACAGCGATATATGAGGGGGAATAACACAGCTCCCAGCTCACACTGATATGTAGTATTATTAATATATAGAGGAGAGGGGACAGTACAGCGATATATGAGGGGGAATAACACAGCTCCCAGCTCACACTGATATGTAGTATTATTAATATATAGAGGAGAGGGGACAGTACAGCGATATATGAGGGGGAATAACACAGCTCCCAGCTCACACTGATATGTAGTATTATTAATATATAGCAGTGGCGTGCGGTGAGGTCAGTGGCTGGTGAGGCACTACAGCCATAATGTCTGCCAAATCCTGCCGATGACCCCTACCGCCGCTGAGCCAATGCCTGCTACTGCCCCCCCCAACACCACCCTGAACACCAATACGCTCGACCCCCGTACCCACACATACCTAACCTGCGTGTTCCAATACCTGTAATACCTAAGTACCAAATAATAATAATACAGCACAGACTGAGTAGGAGTAGGACAAATAAGGGGCAAATTCACGAGCCATCAGACATTCACTTATGCTTTGGGGAAGATTCAATTAGCCATGGGTGTAGCGCAGCTGCAGCTTCCTGTTTAAGGCCCGAGGCTATTCAATTACTTGCCAATTTCAACACGCTGTAAGCCCACAGCAAACGCATGTATTGTTGTTAAGTCATAGCTCCTGGATTAAGTGCCAAGAGCTATGGAATTACTCTGCATCTGGGGCTTACTGCATGGGGTAGCTCCTGTAATTGAATATAGCTCATGGCAGATCGTGGCTAATAGAATCTGCCCCTCTGCTTAACATATTCCTAGGGCTGTATGACGGAATATTAACCAGCAGCCTTCTCTGCCTACTAGATACAGAGAGAGAGGGGAGGGAGTGGGGAAAGATGAGAGAGAGATGGGTGGGAGAGGAGTATGCAGAGAGAAAGAGGGAGTGCAGGGAGAGAAGGAGTGTGGAGGAGAGTAGAGAGAGAGGGAGAGAGAGGAGATGAGAGAGAGGAGGTAAGAGAGACAGAGAGTGAGGAGAAGAGAGGGGAGGGAGAAAAGAGATGGGGAGAGAGGGGCAGAAGAATTGAGAGAGGGTGATAGAGGGAGATGAAGAGAGACCAGGTTTGAAATGGCAATTGAACAAAATAAAAATACACGTACCGCACTACCACTAGTCAGTGCATACTTGTTGTACAGAACTTAGTCTATGTCTGCGGAGCTGCTGTACATGCTGAGGCTGTCTGCACTGCTGTGGATGGTGGTGCTTGCTGTTGAGCCGCAGCCCGTGCTGTGTGCTTGCTCCCGCCCGGGTCACCTCTTCCTGCTCCTCTTCGGTGGCTGCATGTGCCGTTGCGGTTATAAAGTGGCACTGTCCGCCCTACTGCCATGAAGTGGAGATGGACAGTGAGGATGACGCAGAGTGCTGCCGCCGCGCACGCGCATAGCCAGCAGGTGCTTGTTATTGCACCAGCCGGCACGATCTACTGTCATTCTAACTGAAGCTGGGCCTGTGTGGAGACCCGGATCTGGACGCGCCAGTGGCAGCGACATCAAGCACAAGGAGGAGGCGCCGGGTACCAGTGAGTACTTCTGTGCACGTCGTTTAGATGTTCCCCCGTACAGCGCTGGCAGTGACAGCCAATCACAGTGCCCCTACTGTTCTGCGGCACGTACACAGGTGCCGCTTGTATTACTTTTTTCAATGGGCTTTTACAGCCCTTTGCTTGGCCCCACCCCCTGCCCGCCCCCTGCTTCCGCCCGCTTGCAACGCACAGCGGGAGGCACCGTTCTCGGTGCCGCACAGAAGCAATTTTACATGTGAAAACATTAAAATTATATAAAAGAGATACTTATTACACACAATATGTGTCATAACTATCTTCTTTGTATTCTTTTAATCAGGAATGACAGGGGAGGCACTGCCTCCCCTGCCTCCCCTGACTGCACGTCCCTGATATATAGAGGAGAGGGGACAGTACAGCGATATATGAGGGGGAATAACACAGCTCCCAGCTCACACTGATATGTGGTATTAAAAGGCGACGTGGCCTTGTGGGAGTTTCCATTTCTTCACTCCGGGGACGTGTCCAGCATTCCCGGAGACTGGCTGCACCCGGAGACTAGCCTGAGTGCAGTGCCAGCTCTTCATTTGTGACCTGTCACTGCAGAAGAGCCGGTACTTTGGAAGGGGTGACACCCGGGTGCGGGCCCCACCCCCCACTCTTGGCATGTGACGCCTCTGCTTCTGATTCCTTACCGCTTACTGCGATCTGTAGATGAAGGACTACTGGCAGTACCTAGGGTTTCCCTGAATTCATCTGGGGGATGAGCTTTTAGCTTTACCTCTCTGACTCCATGGAACTCGCTGCCCCGCTCAGTTCCAGAGACTCCCACTCTAGAATCCTTAAAATAACAGACTTAAGACTTACCTGTTTACTCAAACATTTCACTAATGTGCCCTTAGTTCCTAAAAAAATGCAACCCAAATGCTTACTTCTCTTTTCTGTTAAGCTTATTATTTCATATGTTGTGTTGTAAGGGCTAATGTAAAGCACTATGAGTCCTTTTGGAGAAAAGAAAAGAAATAACTACAGTTGAGTATCCCTTATCCAAATGCTTGGAACCAGAAGTATTTTGGATATTGGATTTTTCCGTAGTTTGGAATAATTGCATACCATAATGAGATATCATGGTGATGGGACCTAAGTCTAAGGGTGTGTACACACGGTGAGATTTTTTCTTAAGATTTTGACTATATAGTCAAAATCGTAAGAAAAGTTAGTGCAGATCGCAAGGTGAAAGTCACCTTGCGATCCCGATGCGCGGTCCCGCCAGGTCGGCATCGCAAGAAAAGATAGACTGTACAGGCAAGTCAATCCTTGCTAGATCGGTGTACTATCTAGTTCTTCTCACATGTCAATGACATCTCACATAAGCCAAAATCTCACATAAGCCATCGTAAGCACACATAGTACAGATCTCAAGAAAAGTTAGTCAAAATCGGTGGTGCTGGGCTCCGGGGAGTTCAAGGGAAATCGCAAGTAAAAATAGGACATAGCAAGGATCTCACCGTGTGTACACACCCTAAGCACAGAATGTATTTATGTTTCATATACACCTTATACACACAGCCTGAAGGTCATTTAATGCAATATTTTTAATAACTTTGTGTACTAAACAAAGTTTTGTGTACATTGAGCCATCAGAAAATAAAGGTTTCACTCTCAGTCTCACTCAAAAAAATCTGTATTTCAGAATATTCCGTATTTCGGAATATTTGGATATGGGATACTCAACCTGTATTATTATTATTATTATTATTATTATTATTACTAATAATAACATTAACAATTTGCATCTTGCACCAGCAGGCAGCCTTTTGTGTTGAACACGCACTCTGCCTGTGCCTACAATACTCCTCCCACACCCATTTCAGCCTTCTTAGCGTAAGGAGTCTTAAGGGCTTAATGCGAGTCTGTCACCATACGTACTATGGGGCTGATGCAGACCTGATCGTAGCTGTGCTAAATTTATCACATCTACGATCAGCATCCCTGACATGCGGGGGGACGCCCAGCACAGGGTTAGTCTGCCCCGCATGTCAGCCCCCCCCCCCCCCCCCCCTCACCCAGCACAAGTACAAAGGCATTGCACAGCAGCGATGCTTTTGTACTGGAAAAGTAGCTCCCAGCCAGCGCAGCTCCAGCAGTCGCCATGGCCCGCCCCCCCAACGGTCTGGTCACGCCTGCGTTGCCCGGGCCGCACCCCCTAAATGGCGGCCAAACGTTAATCAGGCAGAGGCGATCGCAGGGCTAAGACACCCGTCGGCTGTCTGGCATGCGCCAGCGCACTGTGGTGCCGGCGCATGCGCAGTTCAGACCTGATCGCTGCTGTGAAAAAACGCACAGCAGCGATCAGGTCTGAATTAGCCCCAATGTTTTGGTGCACATGTGCTACATGCATAAAAATCCCAACTCTTTAAGGGGTATGGGTCGTTGGGTCGACTCAACTTAGGTCGACAGTCATTAGGTCGACCACTGAAGGCCGACATGGGCATTAGGTCGACATGTATTAGGTTGACATGTGAAAATGTCGACATGAGTTTTTGGATTTTTTTGGTGTTGTATTCTTCGTAAAGTGATGGTGAACCCCAATTAGTGCACCGTGTCCCTTCGCATGGCTCGTGCTTTGGGCAAGGTGCCTCGTTCCGCTACCGCTTCGCTCGGCACAGGTTACCGTTCCAATCGTGGAAAAAGGAAAAAAAGAGTGAAAAACTAATGTCTACTTTTGGACCTGTCGCACTAGCACATGTCAATCTAATGACCACGTCGACCTATTGACCATGTTGACCTAATGCATGCCGACCTTCAGTGGTCGACCTAATGACTGTCAAGCTAAGCTGTGTCGACCTAACGACCGTATCCCCTCTTTAGGAGCCCCTTTATGTATAAACTGAAATATTGATGTGGAATAAATCATTTCTGTCCCAATGTATAAAACAGGTCAGGAATAATTCTTTGCTATCCAAACTCAACTTAATAATAAAAAAAAATAGTCTGACTGAAAACTCTCTTATCTCTTTTGTTTGGGTAATGGGAGGATCGGAGGAAGACTCTTGTTTTTATGTTTCCAATTGCAAAAGTCTAGTCATTGGGGGTCATTCCGAGTTGATCGCTCGCTGCCGATTTTCGCAGCGCAGCCATCAGGTAAAAACCTGGCAAAACTGCCCATGCGTATGCACCGCAATGCGCAGGCGCATCATATGGGTACAAAGGGAATCGGTTCTGGGCGATAGATTTAGCGAAGAATCCATTTGCACAGCCGAACGTAAGGTGATTGATACAAAGAGGGCGTTTATGGGCGTCAACTGACCGTTTTCTGGGAGTGTTTGGGAAAACGCAGGTGTGTCCAGGCGTTTGCAGGGTGGGTGTCTGATGTCAATTCCGGCACCAAAAAGACTGAAGTGATTGCAAGGGCTGAGTAAGTCCAGAGCTACTCTGGACAACTGCACAAAATGCTTTTGCTGCGCTCGGCTGCAAAGGCATTTGCACACTTGCAAAGCGAAAATTCTATGCGTTTGCACGGCTGCTAAAAGTAGCTAGTGAGCGATTAACTCGGAATGACCCCCATTAGCCATGTGTTAGCATTTATTTCCATGTTGCACACACAGAAACAATGGCCCTCATTCCGAGTTGATCGGTCGCAAGGCGAATTTAGCAGAGTTACACACGCTAAGCCGCCGCCTACTGGGAGTGAATCTTAGCTTCTTAAAATTGCGACCGATGTATTCGCAATATTGCGATTACTAACTACTTAGCAGTTTCAGAGTAGCTCCAGACTTACTCTGCCTGTGCGATCAGTTCAGTGCTTGTCGTTCCTGGTTGACGTCACAAACACACCCAGCGTTCGGCCAGGCACTCCCACCGTTTCCCCGGCCACTCCTGCGTTTTTTCCGGAAACGGTAGCGTTTTCAGCCACACGCCCCTGAAACGCCGTGTTTCCGCCCAGTAACACCCATTTCCTGTCAATCACATTACGATCGCCGGAGCGATGAAAAAGCCGTGAGTAAAAATACTTTCTTCATAGTAAAGTTACTTGGCGCAGTCGCAGTGCGAACATTGCGCATGCGTACTAAGCGGATTTTCACTGCGATGCGATAAAAAATACCGAGCGAACAACTCGGAATGAGGGCCAATATATTTTATATAATTTATTTATTGTTACATATCGCCATCTGGTGGATAAATGGAGATATTCCTGGGCAATAGCAATTTCTTTAGCACACAGTCTTAGGGATTTATTTATAAATTCTGATAATATTTAAAAGGGCTATAATTTTACTAGCAAGACACAGTTATTAAAAAAAATATCCTTTTAAAAATTCCCCATAAACACAATCGGAAGCATCATCAGTGGGGCGTAATGGCGTCCGAGATCGCCAGAGGTGAGGAATGCCGGGCGATCTCAGACTTTTTTTTTAAAGAGGCAATCACCTACAAGGCATAACCATGCCTTGTATGTGATTGCCACTTTAAAAAAAAAAAATGAGATCGCTGGCATCCCGCACTTCTGGTGATCTCAGACGCCATTACATCCCACCGCAGATTGTACTTTGTAAGTAAACCCGTTAGGGTCTGACTTGTGTGCAATGCCGATGTTTACATAGTTGAAAGATTATTTTTATGCTACATGTGCGCGAAAATCCCTAAAAATAAGATTTTAAACCTACCGGTAAATCTTTTTCTCCTAGTCCGTAGAGGATGCTGGGGACTCCGTAAGGACCATGGGGAATAGACGGGCTCCGCAGGAGACATGGGCACTAAAAAAAACTTTAGATATGGGTGTGCACTGGCTCCTCCCTCTATGCCCCTCCTCCAGACCTCAGTTAGAGAAACTGTGCTCAGAGGAGACGGACAGTACGAGGAAAGGATTTTAGTTAATCTAAGGGCAAGATTCATACCAGCCCACACCATCCACACCGTATAACATGGAATATACTAACCAGTTAACAGCATGAAACAAAACAGCATCAGCTCTAGACTGATCAAAACTGTAACATAACCCTTATGTAAGCAAAAACTATATACAAGTCTTGCAGAATTTAGTCCGCACTGGGACGGGCGCCCAGCATCCTCTACGGACTAGGAGAAAAAGATTTACCGGTAGGTTTAAAATCTTATTTTCTCTTACATCCTAGAGGATGCTGGGGACTCCGTAAGGACCATGGGGATTATACCAAAGCTCCAAAACGGGCGGGAGAGTGCGGATGACTCTGCAGCAGTGCCAGATTAAGGTCTTAATGGGCCTGGAGCTGAAATTTTTGAAGGGCCTGTTGTGTGCTTCCTCAGGGCTGTGATGGGGGCTACGGATATGGGTGCGTGACCAGTGCTGTATTTAAATATGTGTATATATGCGTGTGTGTATGCGTGTTTGAAAATAAAATAAAAAATCTATCTATCTATATATCCTTATCTCTATCTATTTATCTATCTATCTATTTATCTATCTATCTATCTAGAGAGAGGAGAGAGTCACTGGGGGGAATTTATTTTTTGGGTGCCCATAAGTAATGGGCGCCCAGTGGAACTATTCAATTGTATTGCCATGACTGCTACTCACAGTCTCTTGAGGTGGTGAGCAGAAATCTGTGAAAAATTGGCTGTTGGAGCGCCCAAACTGCTGTTTTGGCAGTATGACCAATAGTTTAGACTGGTTTAGCCACTTTACGCAGTTTTACCAAGTGCTTCTAAGTGATAAGCAACAGGTGCCCACGGACTTCACTTTCATTTGCATTACAACTGAATAGCTCTGTCGAGCTGCCATTAATTATGGGCATGCAAGAAACAATTGGATTCAACTCACTAAGGGGGTCATTCAGACCTGATCGCACGCTAGGATTTTTTGCTGCGCTGCGATCAGGTCAGAACTGCACATGCGTATGCACCGCAATGCGCAGGCGCGTCATACGGTTACAAAGCGGATTGTTGCTGAGTGATGGATTGTATGAAGAATCCATTTGCACAGCTGATCACAAGGAGATTGACAGAAAGAAGGCGTTTGTGGGTGGCAACTGACCATTTTCTGGGAGTGGTAGGAAAAACGCAGGCGTGTCCCAATCGTTTGCAGGGCGGGTGTCTGATGTCAATTTCGGGACCAGACAGGCTGAAGTAATCGCAGCGGCTGAGTAAGTCCTGGGCTACTCAGAAACTGCAAAAAACTTTTTTGTGCAGCTCGGCTGCACATGCGATCACACACTTGCAAAGCGAAAATACACTCCCCTATGGGCGGCGACTATCTGATCGCAGCGCTGCAAAAAGTAGCTAGCAAGCGATCAACTCGGAATGACCCCCTATGTCAAAGGACACAGTATGTCTAATCAAAATAGATATGTAAGTGTGTTTGTGTGTGTGTCTGTATTTATGTATGTATGTATGTATGTATGTATGTATGTATGTGTATATATATACATATATATATATATATATATTGTGACAAGAACACTGGGATAGTGTTTGAGGGCAGGTATGTTTGTCCCAGGTTCTTGTCTTACATGTATTAGAAATATGAAAACTTCTAGGAATATGTTTTTGTTTTGTTTTGTTTTGTCAGAACCTTTTCAGTTTGTTGGAAAAGCTGGGTAAGGACCCTGAAAGAGAGATGGGGCAAGTTCCAGACATTGGGCCCAGTTCGGGTCTTTGGCCTCACAGAAGGCTAATCAGGCTTTCAGCTGTGTAAGAGTGTTATAGAGCTGCTGGCCTGATTAATGTGGGCAGACTGCCTGGGAAGGCTGCAGGATCTCTGTGAGAGAGACACGCTTCCTGATACAAGTGAGCTATACAGGGTACTGGAGAACTCTGTGTTTTTTTGTTTAGTGATAGTTAGGAACATATTGTGTTTAGTTAGTGCCGGACAGGCAAGGTATTTTTCTTTTGCTGTTTATTTTATTTTCTGTCTAATAAAAACTGTCTGGGGCCAGTTGTACCGGAAACTGGACTTGTGTGGTTCCTCAGCTGCTGCAGGCTGCCATTTATCCCAGGAAACAGCACCTTGTACCCTTACAGCGTGACAACTTGGTGGAGAATTCGAGCATGCCGCTCTGCGCATAAGTGAAAGCAGCAGCTTTATGAGGCCTGCAGAAAACGGTGGTTTATGCAGATACAGCACAGTGTGAAGTTGCTGAGACTCACCCCGAGGGTTTGATATATGTCCTGGGTGAAAGCAGCTACGGAGCCGCCTGGAAAATCTGTCGACATGGAGGAACTGCTTAAAGCCCTGCTGCAAGCTACAGCGGCTCAGCAAGAGGCCAACAGACAGCAGCAGGTGGCTATGGAGGAAAATTGGAGACTACAGCGTCAGGATAGAGAGGCCTTAGCAGAAGTGGTGCAGAGACTTGCAGCTCGGGTTGGAGATGTGGCCGTCAGTGCTCCGACCAGCTCTAGTTCTATACGGGCCAGTCACTTCCTGCAGAAAATGACAGAGGCCTAAAGATGATGAAGTAAAGATGATGTGGAGGCCTATCTGACCACGTTTGAAAGGACTGCCGAGCGTGAGAACTGGCCGAAAGCACAGTGGGCCAGTCTGCTGGCACCTTTCCTGTCAGGTGAGCCCCAAAAAGCTTACTTTGATTTAAGCCCTGCTGAGGCTCGGGACTATGATAAACTAAAGACTGAGATCCTGACCCGCCTGGGAGTCACGCTGTCAGTACGAGCACAACGGGTGCACCGTTGGGTGTACGCCATGGAGAAGCCTCCGCGCTCCCAGATGCACGACCTTATTCAGCTAACAAAAAAATGGCTACAGCCAGAGACATTAACTGGTCCCCAGATGGTTGAAAGAGTCGTCATGGACCGCTACTTGAGATCTTTGCCCATGGTCCTGCGCAAGTGGGTGAGCCATGGAAACCCGGGTACTGCTGACCAATTAGTGGACATGGTAGAGAGGTATTTGGCAGCAGAGGAACTACTGATGACCACCCAGCAACCCATAGATCCTCGACAGCGCCCTTCAGTAAAGACTGGTAAGACTGTTCAGTGGGAAAACGTTGCTGGGCGGTTAAGAGAACGCAAGGCTGGAGAGACTGTAAACACTGGCCCTGGAGACAGGCCAATGGGGCTAGAACGGTCTATGCTGCCCAGACGGGTTGATAATCGTGTGGTTAAATGTTTTAGGTGTGGTATGCCAGGTCATGTTATTGCCAATTGCCCAGTCACGCAAGAACCCATGCAATGTGATGCTGCCTTTGAATGTTGCAGAATGTCTTTCTTTGCTAGGTTAGCCTGTACTGTGGTACCTTCACCTGAGCTGGAAAAACAAATGTGTGATGTGTTCTTAAAGGGTAACCGGGTAGAGGCCTTGCTAGATTCAGGAAGTTTAGTTACCCTCGTGAAAGCTGGGTTAGTGAACCCCTTAAAGGTCCAGCAAATACCTATTGGGGTGACTTGCATACATGGGGATACCCAACATTATGTCACTGCTGAAGTGAATATAGAAACTTGCTGTGGGTCAGCAATGGTTAAAGTGGGACTGGTCCCCACCTTGGTGCATGAGGCCATAATAGGGAGGGATTTTCCTAATTTTTGGAAACTGTGGGAATCACGGTTATCAACAGATGTGAGAAGTAAAGAGCCAGTTGATAATACCGGTGATTTTATGGATGTACGTGTGTCTTCGGAACTTTCTGACCCTTTGCCTTTTGCTAGTTTGGCTGGGGAAGTGACAAATGGGGAGTCCAGTGAGGACCCTCTTGCTGGGAACAGAGACATAGTAGTTAGAACTGAAAGCGTGCCTGACCTGGAGGTAAAGAAGGATCTGTTTGCGTCTGAACAGTTAAAGGATCCTACCTTAATAAAGGCTAGAGAGAATGTTAAGATTGTTAATGGGGAACCTGTGGTACCAGGTGACAGGGTTACGTATCCCCACATGGCCATCTGTAATGAGCTCTTGTACCACATTGTCAAAAGGGGTGAGGATGTGGTGGAACAGCTGGTAGTTCCCCAGCCTTATCGGAGAACGGTACTAGATTTAGCTCATAGTCACGTTACCGCAGGGCATTTAGGGGCAGAAAAAACCACTGAAAGAGTTTTACAAAGGTTCTTTTGGCCAGGGGTTTATAAAGAAGTGTCTGAATATTGTTCTTCCTGTCCTGAATGCCAGTATCATGCCCCTAGACCCCATTTCAGGAGCCCACTAGTTCCCATGCCTATTATAGAGGTCCAGTTTGACAGAATAGCCATGGATCTCGTGGGGCCCTTGTTAAAGTCTGCTCGGGGCCATCAGTATATCCTGGTAATTATGGACTATGCCACTAGATATCCTGAGGCTGTCCCTTTACGCACTATCACAACCAAGGTGATGGCTAGGGAGCTGGTGCAGGTTTTTAGTAGAGTGGGAATACCAAAAGAAATTTTGACTGACCAAGGCACTCCATTTATGTCAAGGATCATGAAAGAATTGTGCAAATTATTTAAGGTCACTCACCTCAGGACGTCCATCTACCATCCCCAAACTGACGGGTTGGTGGAAAGGTTTAATAAAACATTAAAAAGTATGTTAAAAAAGGTTGTTGAGAGAGATGGGAAAGACTGGGATTGTTTGTTGCCCTACTTGTTAATGGCCATCAGAGAAGTTCCTCAGTCCTCTATGGGGTTTTCTCCATTTGATTTGTTGTATGGTAGACACCCCAGAGGGCTGTTGGACATTGCCAAAGAGACGTGGGAAGGACAGCCCACTCCTTATAGAAGCATTATTGAACATGTAACACAAATGCAGGATAGGATTGCAGCCGTGGTACCTGTTGTCAGAGAGCACATGGAACAGGCCCAAAGTGCTCAACAGAGGGTCTATAACCGGAGTGCCAAGATACAGGAATTTGCTCCTGGAGATAGAGTTCTTGTTTTGGTACCCACTGTGGAAAGCAAATTCCTAGCTAAATGGCAGGGTCCATTTGAGATTAGGGAAAAAGTGAATGAGGTTAATTACAAAGTATACCAGCCGGGAAAGAGAGAACCCGAACAGATCTACCATGTTAACTTAATCAAACCCTGGAAAGATAGGTTGTCTCTGTCAGCGGAGCCTTGCCCTTCGGTGTCTTCACCTCGGTTGCTTCCCGCAGTGAAGGTGTCAGAGACATTATCAGCTGATCAGAACAATCAGGTTAAAGAATTTCTCATCCAAAATAGGGAGATATTTTCAGAGCTGCCTGGCCGAACGACCATAATAAAACATGACATTGTCACAGAACCAGGGGTCAGGGTTCATTTAAAGCCATATAGGATTCCTGAAGCTCAGCGAGAAGCTGTTTCTAAAGAAGTTAAAACCATGTTAGAACTTGGAGTCATAGAGGAATCTAACAGTGAGTGGTCCAGTCCCATAGTGCTCATCCCGAAGCCCGACGGTAGCATACGCTTCTGTAATGACTTTCGGAAGTTAAATGAGGTGTCCAAGTTTGACGCATACCCCATGCCCCGTGTGGATGAGCTTATAGAAAGGCTGGGAACAGCCAGGTTTCTCACCACGTTGGACCTGACCAAAGGTTACTGGCAAATACCTTTATCGGATAGCGCCAAAGAAAAAACAGCCTTTTCGGTTCCGGAGGGGCTGTACCAGTATAAGATGTTACCCTTTGGGTTGCATGGGGCTCCAGCAACCTTTCAACAGGCGATGGATAAAATTTTGAGGCCCCATAGAAAATATGCAGCTGCCTATTTGGATGATGTGGTAATTCACAGTACAGACTGGGGGTCCCATTTGGTTAAAGTACAAGCAGTACTGGACTCAATCAGAGAGGCAGGGTTAACTGCTAACCCAAAGAAGTGCTGCCTCGCAATGGAGGAGGTCAAATACTTGGGCTTCACCATAGGCAGAGGTCTGATTAGGCCCCAATTGAATAAAATTGATGCTATTCAAAACTGGCCTCGTCCAGTGAATAAAAAACAGATAAGGGCTTTTTTGGGAATTACTGGGTACTATAGACGGTTTATTCCCAGTTTTGCGACCACAGCGGTGCCGTTGTCAGACCTTACTAAAGGGAAGCAGTCAAATATGGTGAAATGGAACCCTGATGCAGAAAAAGCGTTCCAAGCGTTAAAAGTGGCTTTGTGTTCACAACCGGTGTTGATAACACCAGATTTTTCAAAAGAATTTGTGGTACAGACAGATGCCTCAGAGGTAGGGATAGGTGCTGTGCTGTCCCAAACCAGAGATGGGGACGAACACCCTATCATTTATTTGAGTAGGAAACTCAATGAGCATGAAAAAAGGTATGCCATTGTGGAAAAGGAGGCTTTGGCCATTAAGTGGGCACTAGATACCTTGAGATATTACCTCTTGGGTAGACAATTCAGACTAGTGACGGATCATGCCCCTTTAAAATGGATGTATGTAAATAGAGGCAAGAATGCTCGGGTAACTAGATGGTTTCTAGCGTTGCAGGATTTTAAGTTTACTGTCGAACATAGACCGGGTACACAATTGGCCAACGCAGATGCATTGTCCCGCATCTTCTGTCTGGGGGCTACAAGTGTTCCGGCCCCTAGGTCGAAACAGGGGAGGGGGATATGTGACAAGAACACTGGGATAGTGTTTGAGGGCAGGTATGTTTGTCCCAGGTTCTTGTCTTACATGTATTAGAAATATGAAAACTTCTAGGAATATGTTTTTGTTTTGTTTTGTCAGAACCTTTTCAGTTTGTTGGAAAAGCTGGGTAAGGACCCTGAAAGAGAGATGGGGCAAGTTCCAGACATTGGGCCCAGTTCGGGTCTTTGGCCTCACAGAAGGCTAATCAGGCTTTCAGCTGTGTAAGAGTGTTATAGAGCTGCTGGCCTGATTAATGTGGGCAGACTGCCTGGGAAGACTGCAGGATCTCTGTGAGAGAGACACGCTTCCTGATACAAGTGAGCTATACAGGGTACTGGAGAACTCTCTGTTTTTTTGTTTAGTGATAGTTAGGACATCTTGTGTTTAGTTAGTGCCGGACAGGCAAGGTATTTTTCTTTTGCTGTTTATTTTATTTTCTGTCTAATAAAAACTGTCTGGGGCCAGTTGTACCGGAAACTGGACTTGTGTGGTTCCTCAGCTGCTGCAGGCTGCCATTTATCCCAGGAAACGGCACCTTGTACCCTTACAGCGTTACAATATATATATATATATATATATATATATATATAAATAACAACGGTGACGGCGGCACTCGAACAATAATGCAGACAAAATGCAGGTAATGAGCAACAACGTTTCGGGGTATTTATTGTCACCCCGTCCTCAGGTTAAACAAACACAAACAGAAATATACCTTATATACCCTCCACCAGCAGCTCCCTCGGCGCGGTGTCGGCGCCCACTAGTGACGTCAGCACTCGGCGCCGCGTTGTCAGGACAACACAATATACAACAAGTGCACGTATGAAAGCAAGTGATTACACATAGTTAAAAACGGTCCATAATAATGGACCAAGAAAACAACAAATACAATACAGAATGTCAAAACATACTATATATGTATATTGAAACGTATCTGTAATTTGAACCCGCCACAATGTTAGATAGATCCTGACGCTAATCAACAGGATCAAATATATCAAAGTAATAGATGCAACAATCTAAAAGCCCAGTAACCTATGCATGAATCAGAATCTTATACTTCATAAATAACAATGTAACCCAGGATTTTCATTCAGGCCTTTTGGAGCAAGAGTACCTAATTCATGTATCCATCTGGCTTCCTTACGTGATAATCTTAAAGATCTATCTCCACCACGTAATTGTGCTGGTTCATGATCTATAATCATGTATCTCAAACATGATACATTATGTTTAGCCATCAAAAAGTGCCTTGCGACCGGCTGATCGCTACACCCCGCAGCTAATGCATTTCTAATAGAAAGCTTGTGATTAGAAATACGCTCTCTCAATGTACGGTCAGTCTTGCCAACATAATTGAGTCCACACGGACAAGTGATCATGTGAATTATAAATTTAGTCGTGCAAGTAACCCTGTGTTGTATCATGTACCGACGTCCACTGTGTGGATTACAAAAATATGCGCCTACTATTAATGCTCTACAGGTGGTACAATTTAAGCATCGAAAACACCCCTTCTTTAATGCAAGAAAAGTGTTCTGTTCACTTTGGGATGTATTGAGACCCGTGATATCAGTTTTAACGATCCAGTCCCTGATGTTTTTACCCCGCGTGTATGAGGGCATAAGGGCTGTTTCATTAAGACCTAGATTGCTCTGTGGACTTGTCTCTTCCAAGGGCTCTGTGGATATGTCTCTTCCAAGTGCTGCTTGGACTTCTAAGTGTGAGTTTTAAACAGCAAAAAGGTGAGTTAGAATACAGAAAAAGGTGAGTTTTATAACACACAATCAGGAACACACATTTGCAGTACCATTAAACTTCTGGTGAGGCTGCAAGGGGCTGACCTTGTGAGTGAGTGAGAGGGTCTCTTACTTGGAGTAGCAGAGGGGCTGTGATTGTGCGTGTGTGAGGGGCTTTTTTTTTCTTTCTTTTTTTCTCTTTTTTTATTAGCAGGAGCTGGAAGCCGAGTGAAAAGGAGGTGCAGTGAGCTGGAACAACTGCAACTGCTAAGTGGGTATAGGTGCCGCAGGAGAGAGTACTACGGCTGCATAAAAGTGAAGGACCAAGAACCGCACAAAGATGGATAAGTATAAGCCAGCTTAATTTATTGTATAAGTGAGATTGCTTGTCTTCTACTTTTTATTTTTGCTGCTTTTTCTGTGAGAGTAACAGGGAGTTAGACCTTACAAACAATGTGGGAGGGGCTGTGATTGAGGACCTCACTCAGTGCATGACGTGCAAGATGTATGCACACCTGGAGCTACCGGCCCAGTGTGATTACATCTGCACGAGGTGTGTATGAACTGTTGCCCTGGTAGCCCAGGTAACTGATCTAGAGCAAACCGTTACGCGACTGAGGGGGATTCACAATCTCGAGCGTAGTTTAGACAGAACGGTGGAGGAGTTGCGGGAGGGGTCACTGGTAGAAGAGGATGATGATCAGGTAGCTAGTTGGGTCAAAGAAGGAAGAAAAAGAGGGGGAGGCACGACATCTCCAAACTATCAAACCCGAACAAATTTGCCCGATTGGACGAGGAATCGGAGGATGATAGTGAAGAAATGACGGTGCCGGAGGAGACTGCTCCCTCTAGCATCCAGAGGTGCGGTCCCTCTCGCGCGGTTGGGATAAAAGATAGAGAGGTACCTAGTCAGATGGTGGTGGTAGGGGATTCTATCATCAGGAAGGCAGATAGGGCAATCTGCTACCGGGACCGTGATCGTCGTACAGTCTGTTGTCTCCCGGGTGCTCGGGTACAGCACATCGCGGACCGGGTAGATAGATTGTTGGGAGGGGCTGGCAAAGACCGGCGGTCTTGGTGCACGTTGGCACCAATGACAAAGTTAGCGGAAGGTGGGATGTCCTTAAGAAAGACTATAGGGACTTAGGAAAGAAACTGAAGGCAAGGACATCTAAGGTAATATTCTCGGAATTATTACCCGTGCCACGCGCTAGTCCAGGGAGGCAGAGGGAGATTAGGGAGGTAAATGTGTGGCTTAGGGATTGGTGCAGGAAAGAGGGGTTTGTGTTCCTGGAACACTGGGCGGACTTCTCAGTCAGGCGCCATCTCTTTTGTCGTGATGGATTGCACCTGACTGAGGAGGGGCAGCGGTGCTGGGGGGAAGGATGGTTAGAAGGTTGGAGGAGATTTTAAACTAGTAGCCTGGGGGGGAGGGTTTAGCTAGAAACTACGGGTCATGCAGTGAGAATAGTGGGGATGGCGGTAGTAAACAAAATGGGGGAGAAGTTGGGGGGAGGGTAAGAGCAGGCGGTAAGGTTACTAACATGGGTACTAAAAGGGATTTTACCAAAGCACTAACCAATGACGATTACAGGTCATCCTTGCTACATAAGGTGAAAGATGTCCCTAACGCAAGGGTAAATACTTATCTTAGTTGTATGTATGTAAACGCCAGAAGCATTACTGGTAAAAAGGGTGAACTAGAAATACTTGCAGCAAGCAAACAGTATGATATTATAGGCATTACTGAAACTTGGTGGGATGAATCTCATGATTGGACAGTCAATCTAGAGGGCTATACACTGTTTAGGAGAGACAGACTAAAGGGGGGTACTCACGGAGCGATATTCTAAGCAATCTGACTAGATTGCTTAGAATATCGGCAGGATCGCTCCGTGTGTAGCCCCCTCGGCGATAGCGATGCGCGGCCCCGCACATCGCTATCGCCGCTGCTAGATTGGCCTGCATGCAGGCCAATCTAGCGGGTCGCTCACTTCACCCGCTGGGTGAAGTGAGCGGCCCCCCGTCTCCCCCCGCACGCTCAGCACAGATCGCGCTGTGCTGAGCGGCAGGAGAGATGTGTGCTGAGCGGTTCGCTCAGCACGCATCTCTCCTTGATCGGCCCGTGAGTACTGGGCTTAAATAAAAAGGGTGGAGGGGTGTGTCTTTACGTAAAGCCGTTTTTAAAACCTAATATATGGGAAGATATTCAGGAGGGGACTGTAGACACTGTCGAGACATTATGGGTAGAAATAGCATGCGGGGAAAAAGGAATAAAAAAGTTAGTATTGGGTGTATGCTATAGGCCGCCTGGTATCAACGCATCTGATGATGAATTGTTACTAAAGCAAATTGAAAGAGCAGCAGGAGTAGGAGACATAGTAGTGATGGGAGATTTTAACTATCCAGAGATAAACTGGAAAAACGATTCATGTGATACTGCTAGGGGCAATATGTTTTTAAACACACTTAATGATAACTACTTAGTCCAACTAATTGAGGAACCAACTAGGTACAATGCAATCTTAGACCTGGTATTAACAAACAATGGGGATTTGGTATCAGGTATTATAGTAGGGGAACCCATAGGAAACAGCGACCACAATATGGTCACATTCAATATCAGTTTCTATAAACAGCCATATACTGGCTCAACTAGGACTTTAAACTTTAGCAAAGCAAATTTTGAAAAGATGAGGGTATTTTTCAGGGATATTGAATGGGAAGGTTTGTTTATGAAAAAGTACTACGGAGAAATGGGAGGTACTAAAATTCCTACTAGCTAAAAATACACTCAAATGTATTCCTATGAGTAGCAAAAAAAGGAATAAAAATCATAAACCGATGTGGCTTAACAAAAAGATTAAGGAACTTATGGGCAAGAAAAGGCGAGCATTTAAAAAATACAAATCTGACGGAGAAGCAGAGTCATTTCAGCACTATAAGGAATGTAACAAAATTTGCAAAAAGGAAATAAGAGCGGCTAAAGTAGAAACTGAAAAACTAGTAGCAAAGGAAAGCAAAGCGAATCCCAAAAAATTCTTTAAATACATTAATAGCAAGAGATTAAAGAAGGAGAGTATAGGCCCTTTAAAAGACAAGATGGGAGTCTTAAGCAAAAATGATAATGACATAGCGGACACACTAAATGAGTTTTTTTCAACAGTATTCACTCGTGAGGACCCAATTCAGGGACTAAAGCACAATCTCAATAATGAGAATATCACACTGATAGGTACTTATTTAAGCGAGGAAGTAGTCTGTGACCGATTAAAACATTTAAAGATTAATAAATCACCAGGGCCCGATGGTATTCATCCAAGGGTTCTAATGGAGCTTCACTCTGAACTGGCAAAACCGCTATCTTTGATCTTTAAGGATTCGGTTATATCAGGTATGGTTCCCAAAGACTGGCGTATAGCGGAAGTAGTGCCTATATTCAAAAAGGGAAGTAAAGCTGAACCAGGTAATTATAGACCAGTTAGTCTTACATCTATAGTGGGGAAAGTATTGGAAGGTATTCTAAGAGATAGTATTCAGAAGTTCCTTGAAACCAATAAGGTCATTAAAAGGAATCAACATGGGTTTATGAAGGACAGATCCTGTCAAACCAACTTACTTGGCTTTTATGAAACAGTAAGCGCAAACCTAGATCAGGGTAAAGACGTGGATGTAATCTTTTTAGACTTTGCCAAAGCGTTTGATACTGTACCACACATGAGACTTATCTACAAGCTACAAGAATCAGGGCTAGGAAGCACAATATGCACTTGGGTCAAAAACTGGTTAGATAATAGGAAGCAGCGCGTTGTGGTTAATGGATCTTTTTCAACTTGGACTGAAGTGCTAAGTGGTGTGCCGCAAGGCTCAGTATTAGGACCGCTATTGTTCAATATTTTCATTAACGACCTAACAGAAGGTCTAGAGAGCATGGTGTCAATTTTTGCAGATGATACCAAATTGTGTAAGGCTATAAATACAGAGGAGGATGCCGAGTCTCTTCAGAACGACTTAGTTAAATTAGAAGCATGGGCAGCCAAATGGAGAATGCGCTTCAACACAGACAAGTGTAAGGTAATGCACTGTGGTAACAAGAACATAAATTACACCTACCTACTAAATGGGGTAAAATTAGGGGATTCTGTACTGGAAAAGGACTTAGGTGTCCTCATAGATAGCAAGCTAAGCAGTAGTACCCAAAGTAGGACTGCAGCAAAGAAGGCTAATAAGATATTAGCATGCATAAAACGGGGTATTGATGCTAGGGACGAGAGTATTATACTCCCGTTATATAAATCACTAGTGAGGCCACACCTTGAATACTGTGTACAATTCTTGGCACCGTACTACAAAAAGGATATCCTGGAGCTTGAAAAGGTACAGAGGAGGGCGACCAAACTAATTAAGGGCATGGAGACGATGGAATACAAGGAAAGGCTTGAAAGACTAGGCATGTTTACATTGGAAAAGCGGAGACTAAGAGGATATGATCAACATCTACAAATATATAAGGGGACAATACACAGAGCTTGCGCGGGACCTGTTTTTGGTTAGATCAACACAGAGGACTCGTGGACACTCGCTCAGGTTAGAGGAGAGGAGATTCCGCACAATACGGCGTAAAGGCTTTTTCACGGTAAGGACAATACATGTTTGGAATTCCCTGCCCGAGGGAGTTGTAATGGCGGAATCTGTCAACACCTTTAAGAATGGGTTAGATAAATTCCTAATGGATAAGGATATCCAGGGGTATGGTGCATAGTCATGCATTATAGTTACTATAAATAGGGATAAAAGGTAATGGCTGACAGCAGCATCAGTCAGAAATTTTAGTCAAATCATCATGCATAGGAGACCACAAATAGGTTGAACTCGATGGACAATTGTCTTTTTTCAACCTCAGATACTATGTTACTATGTTACTATGTTGCATAATATCACAATCCGCCCGGCCGACAAAGGCGGGGGGATTGTGATACAGAACCTTGATGATTATAGAGCTGAGTTGGTGCGCCAATTGAGTGATCAATCTGTGTATAAATTGTTACAGGGTGACCCCACTCAGAAATTCTCTGCATTATTGAAATGTAGGTTACGGTCTGCTGTTGATGAAGGGGTGATTGATGAGACTCTTTGTAATGCTTTGTTCATGGAACACCCCACGGTGCCTGTGTTATACTCGCTGCCAAAAATCCATAAGTCTTTGGTACATCCTCCGGGGCGCCCCATTATTGCGGCCCGTGATGGACTTTTTCAGCGAGTATCAACATATTTGGATGCCATATTACAACCTTGTATTGTTAAACATGATAAATATCTTCTTGACACTACTATGTTCCTCAACAAGTTGAAAGCTCTGGATGACTTACCAGCTGGGATTCACCTGTGTAGTGTTGACATTTCTAACCTATATACAGTGATCCCAAACAGACAAGGTTTAGAAGCAGTACGCTTGTTGATTACTGATAATCCACTGTATAGGGGCCCTGAGATTTCATTTTCCCTGGATTTGTTGGAGATGGTGCTAACGCACAATTATTTTGTGTTTGATGGCAGATTTTATCTGCAGATATCTGGTTGTGCGATGGGGTCCAATGTGGCCCCATCGTACGCCAACTCGTATATGTTTGAAGTCGAACAAGAGATATTTTTCCAAAATACATGTTTTTCTAATTTCATCCACTTTTACGTTCGCTACATTGATGACGTGTTCATCATGTGGTCTGGTTCCCGTGAGGAATTTATTCAAGCTATTGAACAACATAATTTGACTGACCACCCTTTAAAATTCATGTATAACATCAGTACTGTTTGTGTACCTTACATAGATGTATTGGTCCGTATTGAGGATAACCATGTTGTAACTGAATTGTACCACAAACCCACTGATAGGAATACATTATTACATTCAGACAGTTTTCACCCACAGCCCCTTAAGTATGGGTTACCATACTCTCAGTTTGTGCGGGCTGTGCGCATTTGCAGCGATACTGTGGCAGCAACCAAACAAATTGACGATATGATCATTAAATTCCAACAGAGAGGTTATGAATTGAGACCACTTTTACAAGCTAAAACTAGAGCATTAGCTATGAATAGAGATGATCTTTTAGTGGGTAGGAAGGCTATTAACACCAAGAAAAAGTTGCCATGGATTAACCATTACAATGTACATAGTAAAGCTATTGGCCATACGGCCAACAAATTATGGCCTATTGTTGAGACGGATAAGGCTTTAGGTCTTAATGAAACAGCCCTTATGCCCTCATACACGCGGGGTAAAAACATCAGGGACTGGATCGTTAAAACTGATATCACGGGTCTCAATACATCCCAAAGTGAACAGAACACTTTTCTTGCATTAAAGAAGGGGTGTTTTCGATGCTTAAATTGTACCACCTGTAGAGCATTAATAGTAGGCGCATATTTTTGTAATCCACACAGTGGACGTCGGTACATTATACAACACAGGGTTACTTGCACGACTAAATTTATAATTTACATGAATGAATGAAAATCCTGGGTTACATTGTTATTTATGAAGTATAAGATTCATGCATAGGTGTTAGGGTCTCCTGCCCTGTGCTGCCACGTCGTCATGGCAACCGGGAGACAAGTGCTAGCGGAGTGACCTGAGCGCAGCTGATACTCCGGTTCGGGTCTTTTGCTGTGCAGTGGTTATAGGCTCTGTGTATGGCAGGGGATCCGGTGCTGGTTTTTGTGCTCACAGTCTGTGAGGTCTGAGTGGGGCGTGGACAGCACCTGCTTTATAAGGCCTCTTCTCAGGGTAAGCAGATGCTGCTGAATCTTTGTTGGTTAGTCAGTTTCTGAAAGTTAGCCAGTACTGTGTAGCTTTGTATTTGTTTGTTGCTTACTGCAAATAGGCCTGGGGATTTGGTATTACACTCTGCCAATCCAGACCTAGCAGTAAGACTGGAGTCAGTCGTTTAGCTTGCTGGGGTTCTGTTACTACTCTGTGAACTTAGCAAGTTTGCGGCTGTATTCTAAGACTTGCCTGTCTAATCCTGTCTCACTTTGCTAGGTGTCAGGGGTCAGTTTAGTGGCAGTAAGCTGAACCTGTGCACTGCAAGTGAGAATTAGGATTGTGGAGACTCTCCTTGTGTCTATCATTCCATCTCTGACCAAGGAGTTTACTGCCACACCCGTTGGTAACCCTTTAGGGTTTTGCTGTTGCCCTTAGCAACAGCATTTCGGGTTCTCTACGTATTAAAACACAACATCTTGCTTTTCTCATCTGAGCAGTTCTAATACAAGGGAGATGCCCAGTTCCTTAGCCTCTGGGCTTCTCTGTTCACTTTGTGTGTATTTTGTTACCCTATCACCTTCTGTGTACGTTATGTCATATTCCCCAGTCTGTCTGTAAGTCCATTTGTTTTGCATAACAGTTCAAACACCAGTACATTCCTGCAGGCACTGGAGTGCATAACAGTCCTGACACCAGTACTTTCCTGCAGGCACTGGTGTGCATAACATATTCAGCAGCCTAATACTCCTGTTGAAATTTTGTGGGAATATGGAGCATACCCCTCAAAATACGTTGCAACAGGTGGTCGATCAGGTGCAGGTCCTGACTCGACAATTTAATGATTTGTCCATTAAAATGCACACCTCCCAGGCTGCTGGCGGAGCTCCCGCAGCAGCAGCACCTGCAGGGGTTAAGGAGCCGAAAGTAAATCTCCCGGATCGTTTTTCTGGAGATCGCTCGCAGTTCTTTTGTTTCAAGGAGAGCTGCAAGCTATACTTCCGGCTTAGGCCTCAGTCTTCTGGGTCGGAGATTCAGCGGGTGGGCATAGTGATTTCCTTGCTACAAGGAGACCCACAGGTCTGGGCATATGGGTTGCAGCCTGACTGTCCGTCGCTTAAAAGTGTTGATGCTTTTTTTACGGCACTGGGCATGTTGTATGATGACCCTGACAAGACGGCCTCAGCCGAGGCTCAGATTTCGATCCTTAAGCAAGGGCGAAGGCCAGTTGAGGTTTACTGTACGGAGTTTTGGAGGTTGGCCCATGATACCCAGTGGAATGACCCAGCCCTGAGACACCAGTACCGAAGAGGTCTTTCTAATCAGATAAAGGACCAACTGGTACAATATCCCTTGCCTGATAGCTTGGATCAGCTCATGCAGTTATCCATCCGGGTGGATAGACGGCTGAGAGAGCGTAGGCTTGAAAGGGAGACTGAGATTTCCTTCCTTCCCAAGGGATCCTCAGACTCTGAGGAATTTTCCGAGGAGCCTATGCAGATTGGGGCTACCCGCCTCTCCTCGCGTGAGAAGACGCGGAGGAGACAGCAGGGGTTGTGTTTGTACTGTGGGAATAAAGGTCATGCCCAGAAAAGCCGGAAAACTTCAGGGCCTGAGGGTGATGGGAAATATCCTGTCAGGCCAGAAGTCAGAATTTCCCAAGAAGACTTTTATCATTCCGGTGACCTTGAAGATCCTCGGTCAAACTGTCAAGACTGAGGCCTTTGTGGACAGTGGGGCCGACGGGGTTTTTATGGACCGCCAATTCGCCCTGAAACACTCTGTTCCCTTAGTACCCTTGGCATCGGAAATTGAGATTTGTGGGTTAAACGGGGAACCATTATCCCAAGGTAAAATTACCTCTTGCACTAGCCAGATTTCTTTGTTTATTGGAGCCACACACTCTGAAAAATTGTCCTTTTATGTGACTGTCTGTACTTTTGCCCCATTGGTGTTGGGGTTACCCTGGTTAAGGGCCCACAATCCTTAATTTGACTGGGTCTCTGGGGAGATTCTTAGTTGGGGTACTGATTGTTTCAGGAGTTGCTTGAGCCTTCCAGTCAGGCTCTCGCAGCTAAGTTTGCCAGGATTGCCAGGGTGTTATGCAGATTTTGCGGACGTGTTCTCCAAAAAAGTTGCAGAGGTACTACCTCCCCATCGCCCCTATGACTGTGCCATTGATTTGTTGCCAAATGCTAAGCTTCCCAAAAGCAGGTTGTACTCCCTGTCACGTCCTGAGACTCAGGCTATGGCAGAGTACATTCAGGAGAACTTGGCTAAGGGATTTATCAGACCTTCACAGTCTCCAGTTGGGTCGGGGTTCTTCTTCGTGGGTAAAAAGGACGGTTCGTTGCGACCCTGCATCGACTTCAGGGAATTGAACCGTATCACGATTAAAAACTCATACCCACTGCCTCTCATTTCGGTCTTGTTTGACCAGCTTCGTACTGCCACCATTTTTTCTAAGATTGACCTACGCGGTGCGTACAATCTAATCCGAATAAGAGAGGGGGATGAATGGAAGACTGCCTTTAATACCCACTCAGGGCATTATGAATATTTGGTGATGCCTTTTGGGCTCTGTAATGCCCCGGCAGTCTTCCAGGATTTCATGAATGATGTGCTCAGGGAATATTTGGATAGATTCTTAGTTGTATACTTAGATGACATCCTAATCTTCTCCCATTCCCTGGAGGAACATCGGAAGCATGTACGCTTAGTCCTCCAGAAACTCAGAGACCACCGGCTTGGGGCGAAGCTGGAGAAGTGCGAATTTGAAGTTCAGCAAATCGCATTTCTAGGATATATTATCTCCCCAGAAGGTTTCCAAATGGAGGGTTCCAAGGTACAGGCAGTCCTGGATTGGGTGCAGCCCACTAGTTTGAAGGCGCTTCAGCGTTTCCTGGGCTTTGCGAATTTTTATAGACGATTTATCGCTGGATTTTCGTCTATAGTGGCGCCCTTGGTGGCACTCACTAAGAAAGGGGCGGATGTTGCTCACTGGTCTTGTGAGGCTAAAGCGGCTTTTGCCCGTCTCAAAAGGGCATTTGTTTCGGCCAAGGTGCTGCGACACCCAGATCCAGAGCGTCCTTTTGTGGTGGAGGTGGATGCCTCTGAGATGGGTATTGGGGCAGTGCTTTCTCAGATGGGAGTGTCTGATAATCGCCTTCATCCCTGTGCTTACTTTTCCCGTAAATTTTCGCCTGCCGAGATGAATTATGACGTGGGTAACCGGGAATTGTTGGCTATTAAGGATGCACTCGAGGAGTGGAGACACTGGCTTGAGGGGGCTAAGTTTGTGGTCTCAATTCTCACTGACCATAAGAATCTGGCATATTTAGAGTCAGCGAAGCGTCTCAATGCCAGGCAGGCACGATGGGCTTTGTTTTTTGCTCGCTTTAATTTTTTGATAACATATCGCCCTGGGTCAAAAAACATCAAGGCTGATGCGCTCTCGCGGAGTTTTGCTCCAATCCAGGAGACCACCGAGGAGCCGTTGCCCATTGTTTCCCCATCATGTATTAAAGTGGGCATTACCCAGGACCTCTTATCATTAGTCCTTAGAGCACAGGAGCAGGCTCCTCCAGACCTTCCGGTAGGTCTTTTGTTTGTGCCTCCTAGGTTAAGACAGCGAGTGTTCCTGGAATTCCATGCCAAGAAGTCTGCAGGTCACCCGGGTATTGCCAGAACTCGGGAGTTGCTATCTAGGGCGGTGTGGTGGCCCTCGGTGGCTAAGGATGTGGATCAGTGGGTTCGGGCATGTGACATCTGTGCCCGAAATAAGACTCCTAGAGGGGTTCCTGTTGGCCCATTACATCCACTCTCTATCCCATCTAAGCCATGGACCCACATTTCAATGGATTTTGTGGTGGACTTGCCCAAATCCTCGGGGATGACAGCCATCTGGGTTGTCGTTGACAGGTTTTCGAAGATGGCGCACTTCGTTCCACTGGTTGGGCTGCCATCGGCCAGACGCCTGTCTGAATTATTTATGCTGCATGTTGTGCGTCTCCACGGGTTGCCACTTGATGTGGTCTCTGACCGCGGATCCCAGTTTGTGGCCAAATTCTGGAGGGCATTTTGTTCCGATCTCCAGATTTCTGTCAGCTTGTCGTCGGGCTACCATCCGCAGTCTAATGGGCAGACTGAAAGGGTGAACCAGTCCTTGGAGCAGTTCCTCAGGTGTTATGTCTCCAAGTGTCAGACTGACTGGGTTGCTCATCTGTCCATGGCGGAGTTTGCCTATAACAACGCGGCTCACTCTGCTACAGGGATCTCTCCCTTCCTTTGTGTGTATGGGCATCATCCTAAGGCCAATTCTTTTGACCCCCTGGACTCCACGCCTGGTGGTTCCTCTGTGGTTTCGGTCCTTAGAGGTATTTGGCGGAAAGTGAAGAAAGCCCTTGTGTCTGTGTCATTAGTGACCAAAAGGGTTTTTGATAAGCGGAAAAGACCCTGCAGCTTCAAATTAGGAGACTTCGTCTGGTTGTCTACCAAGAACTTGAAGTTGAGACAGCCATCTCATAAGTTAGGCCCCCGGTTCATCGGCCCTTATAAGATCACCAGGGTTATCAATCCGGTGGCATTTCAGTTAGATCTGCCCCGTTCTTTGGGTATCAATAAAACATTTAATTGTTCCCTTTTAAAACGGGCGATTAGTAATCCTTCTTCCAGTGGAAGACCTTCCCCTCTTCTGATACGTGGCCAGAGGGAGTTTGTTGTTGAAAGGATTCTTGACTCCAAGGTGGTTCGGGGTCGGCTGTCATTTTTGGTGCACTGGAAGGGGTATGGCCCGGAGGAGCGGTCGTGGGTGCGCAGTTGTGATCTTCATGCCCCCAGACTGATACGCTCTTTCTTCTCGCAGTTCCCCGATAAACCCGGTGGTAGGGGTTCTTTGACCCCTCGTCAGAGGGGGGGTACTGTTAGGGTCTCCTGCCCTGTGCTGCCACGTCGTCATGGCAACCGGGAGACAAGTGCTAGCGGAGTGACCTGAGCGCAGCTGATACTCCGGTTCGGGTCTTTTGCTGTGCAGTGGTTATAGGCTCTGTGTATGGCAGGGGATCCGGTGCTGGTTTTTGTGCTCACAGTCTGTGAGGTCTGAGTGGGGCGTGGACAGCACCTGCTTTATAAGGCCTCTTCTCAGGGTAAGCAGATGCTGCTGAATCTTTGTTGGTTAGTCAGTTTCTGAAAGTTAGCCAGTACTGTGTAGCTTTGTATTTGTTTGTTGCTTACTGCAAATAGGCCTGGGGATTTGGTATTACACTCTGCCAATCCAGACCTAGCAGTAAGACTGGAGTCAGTCGTTTAGCTTGCTGGGGTTCTGTTACTACTCTGTGAACTTAGCAAGTTTGCGGCTGTATTCTAAGACTTGCCTGTCTAATCCTGTCTCACTTTGCTAGGTGTCAGGGGTCAGTTTAGTGGCAGTAAGCTGAACCTGTGCACTGCAAGTGAGAATTAGGATTGTGGAGACTCTCCTTGTGTCTATCATTCCATCTCTGACCAAGGAGTTTACTGCCACACCCGTTGGTAACCCTTTAGGGTTTTGCTGTTGCCCTTAGCAACAGCATTTCGGGTTCTCTACGTATTAAAACACAACATCTTGCTTTTCTCATCTGAGCAGTTCTAATACAAGGGAGATACCCAGTTCCTTAGCCTCTGGGCTTCTCTGTTCACTTTGTGTGTATTTTGTTACCCTATCACCTTCTGTGTACGTTATGTCATATTCCCCAGTCTGTCTGTAAGTCCATTTGTTTTGCATAACAGTTCAAACACCAGTACATTCCTGCAGGCACTGGAGTGCATAACAGTCCTGACACCAGTACTTTCCTGCAGGCACTGGTGTGCATAACAATAGGTTACTGGGCTTTTAGATTATTGCATCTATTACTTTGACATATTTGATCCTGTTGATTAGCGTCAGGATCTATCTAACATTTTGGCGGGTTCAAATTACAGATACGTTTCAATTTAAATATATAGTATGTTTTGACATTCTGTATTGTATTTGTTGTTTTCTTGGTCCATTATTATGGACCGTTTTTAACTATGTGTAATCACTTGCTTTCATACGTGCACTTGTTGTATATTGTGTTGTCCTGACAACGCGGCGCCGAGTGCTGACGTCACTAGTGGGCGCCGACACGCGGACGCCGCGCCGAGGGAGCTGCTGGTGGAGGGTATATAAGGTATATTTCCGTTTGTGTTTGTTTAACCTGAGGACGGGGTGACAATAAATACCCCGAAACGTTGTTGCTCATTACCTGCATTTTGTCTGCATTATTGTTCGAGTGCCGCCGTCACCGTTGTTTATATTGGACCTCGCTGAGGGACCTAGGAGGGCACCGGCAAAGTTATGGTATTATTGGCAGTTCTGCCATTAGAATCTTTATAATAAGAATTTACTCACCGGTAATTCTATTTCTCGTAGTCCGTAGTGGATGCTGGGACTCCGTAAGGACCATGGGGAATAGCGGCTCCGCAGGAGACTGGGCACAACTATAAAGAAAGCTTTAGGTCTAACTGGTGTGCACTGGCTCCTCCCACTATGACCCTCCTCCAGACTTCAGTTAGGATACTGTTCCCGGAAGAGCTGACACAACAAGGAAGGATTTTGAATCCCGGGTAAGACTCATACCAGCCACACCAATCACACCGTATAACTCGTGATACAATACCCAGTTAACAGTATGATAACAACTGAGCCTCTCAACAGATGGCTCAACAATAACCCTTTAGTTAAGCAACAACTATATACAAGTATTGCAGACAATCCGCACTTGAGATGGGCGCCCAGCATCCACTACGGACTACGAGAAATAGAATTACCGGTGAGTAAATTCTTATTTTCTCTGACGTCCTAAGTGGATGCTGGGACTCCGTAAGGACCATGGGGATTATACCAAAGCTCCCAAACGGGCGGGAGAGTGCGGATGACTCTGCAGCACCGAATGGGCAAACTCCAGGTCCTCCTCAGCCAGGGTGTCAAACTTGTAGAATTTTGCAAATGTGTTTGACCCCGACCAAGTAGCTGCTCGGCAAAGTTGTAGAGCCGAGACCCCTCGGGCAGCCGCCCAAGAAGAGCCCACCTTCCTCGTGGAATGGGCTTTCACTGATTTTGGATGCGGCAGTCCAGCCGCAGAATGCGCAAGCTGAATCGTACTACAGATCCAGCGAGCAATAGTCTGCTTTGAAGCAGGTGCGCCCAACTTGTTGGGCGCATACAGGATAAATAGCGAGTCAGTTTTCCTGACTCCAGCCGTCCTGGAAACATATATTTTCAGGGCCCTGACTACGTCCAACAACTTGGAAGCCTCCAAGTCTTTTGTAGCCGCAGGCACCACAATAGGTTGGTTCAGATGAAACGCTGATACCACTTTAGGGAGAAACTGGGGATGAGTCCTCAATTCTGCCCTATCCATATGGAAAATCAGATAAGGGCTTTTACATGACAAAGCCGCCAATTCTGATACACGCCTGGCCGAAGCCAAGGCCAATAACATGACCACTTTCCACGTGAGATATTTTAAATCCACGGTTTTCAGTGGCTCAAACCAATGTGACTTTAGGAAATCCAACACCACGTTGAGATCCCAAGGTGCCACTGGAGGCACAAACGGGGGCTGAATATGCAGCACTCCCTTAACAAAAGTCTGAACTTCAGGTAGTGAAGCCAGTTCTCTCTGGAAGAAAATCGATAGAGCCGAAATCTGGACCTTAATGGAACCCAATTTAAGGCCCATAGTCACCCCTGACTGTAGGAAGTGCAGGAAACGGCCCAGCTGAAATTCCTCCATTGGGGCCTTCCTGGCCTCACACCACGCAACATATTTTCGCCATATGCGGTGATAATTGTTTGCGGTTACTTCTTTCCTAGCCTTAATCAGCGTAGGAATGACTTCCTCCGGAATGCCCTTTTCCTTCAGGATCCGGTGTTCAACCGCCATGCCGTCAAACGCAGCTGCGGTAAGTCTTGGAACAGACAGGGCCCCTGCAGCAGCAGGTCTTGTCTGAGCGGTAGAGGCCATGGGTCCTCTGAGATCATTTCTTGAAGTTCCGGGTACCAAGTTCTTCTTGGCCAATCCGGAACGATGAGTATAGTTCTTACGTATTATCCTCAGTACCTTTGGTATGAGAGGAAGAGGAGGGAACACATAAACCGACCGGTACACCCACGGTGTCACTAGAGCGTCCACAGCTATCGCCTGCGGGTCTCTTGACCTGGCGCAATACTTTTCTAGCTTTTTGTTTAGGCGGGACGCCATCATGTCCACCTGTGGCCTTTCCCAACGGTTTACAATCATTTGGAAGACTTCTGGATGAAGTCCCCACTCTCCCGGGTGGAGGTCGTGCCTGCTGAGGAAGTCTGCTTCCCAGTTGTCCACTCCCGGAATGAACACTGCTGACAGTGCTAACACGTGATTTTCCGCCCATCGGAGAATCCTTGTGGCTTCTGCCATTGCCGTCCTGCTTCTCGTGCCGCCCTGTTGGTTTACATGGGCGACCGCCGTGATGTTGTCTGACTGGATCAGTACCGGCTGGTTTTGAAGCAGGGGTTTTGGCTGACTTAGGGCATTGTAAATGGCCCTTAGTTCCAGAATATTTATGTGCAGGGAAGTCTCCTGACTTGACCATAGTCCTTGGAAGTTTCTTCCCTGTGTGACTGCCCCTCAGCCTCGAAGGCTGGCATCCGTGGTCACCAGGACCCAGTCCTGTATGCCGAATCTGCGGCCCTCTGGAAGATGAGCACTCTGTAGCCACCACAGCAGAGACACCCTTGTCCTTGGAGACAGGGTTATCAGACGATGCATCTGAAGATGCGATCCGGACCACTTGTCCAACAGGTCCCACTGAAAGGTTCTTGCATGAAACCTGCCGAATGGAATCGCTTCGTAGGAAGCTACCATTTTTCCCAGGATCCGCGTGCAGTGATGCACCGACACCTGTTTTGGTTTTAGGAGGCCTCTGACTAGAGATGACAGCTCCTTGGCCTTCTCCTCCGGGAGAAACACTTTTCTCTGTTCTGTGTCCAGAACCATCCCCAGGAACAGTAGATGTGTTGTAGGGACCAGCTGTGACTTTGGAATGTTTAGAATCCAGCCGTGCTGTTGTAGCACTTCCCGAGATAGTGCTACCCCGACCAACAACTGCTCTCTGGACCTCGCCTTTATCAGGAGATCGTCCAAGTACGGGATAATTAAAACTCCCTTCTTTCGAAGGAGTATCATCATTTCGGCCATTACCTTGGTAAAGACCCTCGGAGCCGTGGATAGACCGAACGGCAACGTCTGGAATTGGTAATGACAATCCTGTACCCCAAATCTGAGGTACTCCTGGTGAGGATGGTAAATCGGAACATGCAGGTAAGCATCCTTGATGTCCAGTGATACCATGTAATCTCCCTCGTCCAGGCTTGCAATAACCGCCCTGAGCGATTCCATCTTGAACTTGAATTTTTTTATATATGTGTTCAAGGATTTCAAATTTAAAATGGGTCTCACCGAACCGTCCGGTTTCGGTACCACAAACATTGTGGAATAGTAACCCCTTCCTTGTTGAAGTAGGGGCACCTTTACTATCACTTGTTGTGAATACAGCTTGTGAATTGCCTGTAACACTGCCTCCCTGCCTGAGGGAGTGGTTGGCAAGGCAGATTTGAGGAAACGGCGGGGGGGAGACGTCTCGAATTCCAGCTTGTACCCCTGAGATACTACTTGAAGGATCCAGGGATCCACCCGTGAGCGAGCCCACTGATTGCTGAAATATTTGAGACGGGCCCCCACCATACCTGGCTCCGCCTGTGGAGCCCCAGCGTCATGCTGTGGACTTAGAGGAAGCGGGGGAGGACTTTTGCTCCTGGGAACTGGCTGTATGCTGCAGCTTCTTTCCCCTACCTCTGCCTCTGGGCAGAAAGGACGCGCCTTTAACCCGCTTGCCCCTATTGGGCCGAAAGGACTGTACCTGATAATACGGTGCTTTCTTTGGTTGTGAGGGAACATGGGGTAAAAATGTAGACTTCCCAGCTGTTGCTGTGGATACGAGGTCCGAGAGACCATCCCCGAACAACTCCTCACCCTTATAAGGCAGAACTTCCATGTGTCGTTTGGAATCTGCATCTCCTGTCCACTGCCGAGTCCATAACCCTCTCCTGGCAGAAATGGACATTGCACTAATTTTGGATGCCAGCCGGCAAATATCCCTCTGTGCATCCCTCATGTATAAAAGTGCATCTTTTATATGCTCTACGTTTAGCTATATAGTGTCCCTGTCTAGGGTATCTATATTTTCTGACAGGGAATCTGACCACGCAGCAGCAGCACTGCACATCCAGGCTGAAGCAATAGCCGGTCTCAATATAACACCTGTGTGTGTATATATAGATTTTAGGATAGCCTCCTGCTTTCTATCAGCAGATTCCTTCAGGGCGGCCGTATCCGGAGACGGTAGTGCCACCTTCTTTGACAAGCGTGTGAGCGCTTTATCCACCCTAGGGGATGTTTCCCAGCGTGCCCTATCCTCTGGCGGGAAAGGGTACACCCTTAGTAACCTCTTAGAAATTACCAGCTTTTTATCAGGGGAAGCCCACGCTTCTTCACACACTTCATTTAACTCTTCAGATGGAGGAAAAGCTACTGGTAGTTTTTTCTCTCCAAACATAATACCCTTTTTTGTGGTACCGGGGGTAACATCAGAAATGTGCAACACATTTTTCATTGCCTCAATCATGTAACGTGTGGCCCTATTGGAAGTTACATTAGTCTCATCGTCGTCGACACTGGAGTCAGTATCCGTGTCGACATCTGTGTCTGCCATCTGAGGTAGCGGGCGTTTTAGAGCCCCTGATGACTTTTGAGACGCCTGGGCAGGCACAGGCTGAGAAGCCGGCTGTCCCACATTAGGTATGTCGTCAAACCTTTTATGCAAGGAGTCGACACTGTCGCGTAATTCCTTCCACAGCACCATCCACTCAGGTGTCGACCCCGCAGGGGGTGACATCACGTTTACAGGCATCTGCTCCGCCTCCACATAAGCCTCCTCATCAAACATGTCAACACAGCCGTACCGACACACCGCAAACACACAGGGAATGCTCTGACAGAGGACAGGACCCCACAAAGCCTTTTGGGGAGACAGAGAGAGAGTATGCCAGCACACACCAGAGCGCTATATAACACCAGGATCCCACTATAAATAAGTGTTTTCCCTTATAGCTGCTTTTTTATATATCATATATATATATATATATATATATCTATCCTGCGCCTAAATTTAGTGCCCCCTCTCTCTTTTTTACCCTCCTGTAGTGTTCAGACTGCAGGGGAGAGCCAGGGAGCTTCCTTCCAGCGGAGCTGTGAGGGAAAAATGGCGCCAGTGTGCTGAGGGAGATGGCCCCGCCCCTTTTTCGGCGGACTTTCTCCCACTTTTTCTGGAATACTGGCAGGGGTAATTTTACATCTATATAGCCTCTAGGACTATATATGATGTAGATTTGCCAGCCAAGGTGTCATATATTGCCCTCAGGGCGCCCCCTCCGAGCGCCCTGCACCCATCAGTGACCGGAGTGTGAGGTGTACATGAGGAGCAATGGTGCACAGCTGCAGTGCTGTGCGCTACCTTGGTAAAGACCGAAGTCTTCTGCCGCCGATTTTCGTGCTTCTGGCTCTGTAAGGGGGACGGCGGCGCGGCTCCGGGAACGAACACCAAGGTCGGGTCCTGCGGTCGATCCCTCTGGAGCTAATGGTGTCCAGTAGCCTAAGAAGCCCAAACTACCACCTGTTAGGTAGGTTCGCTTCTTCTCCCCTTAGTCACTCGCTGCAGTGAGTCTGTTGCCAGCAGATCTCTCTGTAAAATAAAAAACTTAAATATACTTTCTTTCTAGGAGCTCAGGAGAGCCCCTAGTGTGCATCCAGCTCAGCCGGGCACAAGATTCTAACTGAAGTCTGGAGGAGGGTCATAGTGGGAGGAGCCAGTGCACACCAGTTAGACCTAAAGCTTTCTTTATAGTTGTGCCCAGTCTCCTGCGGAGCCGCTATTCCCCATGGTCCTTACGGAGTCCCAGCATCCACTTAGGACGTCAGAGAAATATATATATAAATATTTTAGACATACCAAAGAATATCACCAGCTCCCTGGGGAAACCTTTTTCTTTGTTATATATATATATATATATATATTATATACACTCATATATACTATGCTGTGAGGGCATCTGTGAAGCTTAACCTGTTACTGGGAGTGCCATACCGAAAAAAAACCCCTCAACTCACCTCAGGAGGATCAGTCAGCCTGCCAGGCCTGGGCCACCTTCATGGAGAATCCTGCTGTCAATGCTGCCAGTGCTTCCTGGTGCAGTGGTGGCAAGGCGGCACACTCAGAGCCGGCCCTAACCAGTTTGATGCCCAAGGCAAGATTCTAGCTGGTGGCCCCTAGCATCGCCCGCTAGTTCCGCCTCTGACCAGCACCCTTCTCCCAGCATCGCACCCATCACCCAACAGTACAGATCACAGCAGCAGCCAGCAACACCCATCACCCCTCATAAAGGGGACGAGAGGGATAGAGAGACAACTGGGTGAGAGAGAGAGAGAGAGGAGAGAGAAAGGGAGTAGAGAGAAAGAGAGAGAAAGGGACACAGACAGCAGGGTAGAGAAAGCAGGGTGAGAGAGAAGAGAGAGAGAGGTGAGAGGGGGAGAAGGAGAGAGGGGGAGTGGGAGAGGGTTGAGAGAGAGGGGGAGCAGGGTGTAAGAGAGGGGAGGGAGAAGAGAACAAAAGAAAGAGAGAGATAGAAAAATAGGGAGAGAGAGAAAAAGAGAGAGAGGTGAGACAGAGGGAGGGGTGAAAAGAGAGAGAGAGAGAGAGAGAGAGAGAGAGAGAGAGAGAGAAATAAAGAGAATGAAAGAGAGTGGAGACAGAGAGGAAGGATGAGATATAAGGGAAAGAAAGAAAGAAAGAAGGTTGAGATAGGTGGGTGAGAGGTTTGAAAGAGGGAGAGGGGGGCCGGGGAGAGGAGGCAGGGGAGAGAGAATGAGAGGGAGAGAAAAGAATGAGGTAGAGAGAGAGAGAGAGAGAGAGAGAGAGAGAGAGGTGAGACAAAGAAGGGGGCGAGAGAATGGAAGGGGGAGAGAAAAGAGGTGACAGAGTGTGGGTGAGAGAGAGAGAAAGAGAGAGGAGAGAGGAAGGGGAGAGAAAGATAGGTGAGACAGACAGCAGGGTAGAGAAAGCAGCGCAAGAGAGAGTGGAGAGGAGGAGAAAGAAAGAAAGAGAGACAGACGGTTGTTAGAGTGGGGGAGCAGGGTGTAAGTGAGAGGGAAAGAGAGCAAAAGAAAGCGAGGGAGAGAGGGTTTGAGAGAGAAAGTATGAGGGAGAAAAAGGTGAGACAGAGAGGTAGTGTAAGAGAGAGGGCTGAGAGAGAGTGGGATGGGGTGGAGAGCAGGGGAGAGAGAATGAGAGAGAGACAGGGAAGATGCGAGACAAAGTTGAGTGAGACAGGGATGTGTGAACGAGGGAGAGGGTTGGAGAAGAGGGAGCAGGGTATAGAGAGAAAGGGGGGACAGAGAAAGTGAGAGAGAAAGAAAGAGCAAGACCGAGAAATGAGAGAAAGAAAAGAGAACGAGAGAGAGAGTTAAAAAGAGAGAAAGAGAGAGAGAAGGGGGTGACAAAGAGGGGGGGGGGGGGGATACAGAATGAAAGAAAAAGAAAGAGGGAAACAGTGGGGATGAGAGAGGGAAAAGAAAGAAAAAGAGAGAGGTGAGACAGATGGAGGGTTGAGAGAGAGGGGGTACAGATGGCCCTGTGTACTTAGCTCTGTCCCCCTGCCCCCAGTACAAGTGACACTGTGCGTCCCTCCCAGTGAAATGGCACTGTGTACCTCGGACAGTAGTGGGTCCCCCTTCTCATCAGTGACAGTAAAAGCGGGTCCCCTTTCTTCTCCGGCAGCAGTGGGTCCCTTCTTCTGTTTTTTGTTGGATCATGACGTCGGGCAACAGCGTCAGAGAGGGGTAAAAAAGGTGAGTGCGGCTGGATTGGCTGGAACACCTCCTCCTACTAGTACTGCTGCATGCCCCTGCATGGCACCACACTGCCGCAGGTCCCTGCTTAAAAAAAAAAAAAAGTGGCAGAAACAACATGGGGTGGCTCCGACAGTGCCTCCAGTCACCCCACACAGCCTGTTACCCCAGTCACCCCCCTCCCTACACACACAGCCCACAGCCTGTTCCCCCCAACCACACACCCCCTCCCCGCACATACACAGCCTGTTCCCCCTAGTCACACACACACACACACACACACACACACACACACACACTCGCATACACACACACACACACACACACACACACACACACACACACACACACACACACAGCCACGCCCCAGCCAAGTCATCCCCTCTCTCCTCAAACTCACATGGCCTGTTACCCCCAGTAACCCCCACACACACACAGCCTGTTACCCCCAGTCACCCCCCCACACACAGCCTGTTGCCCGCAGTCATCCCCTCCCACACACACACAGCCTGTTACCCCGCCAGTCACACACCCCCACACAAACACACAGCCTGTTACCCCCAGTCACCCCCCCACACACACACAATCAGTTACCCCCAGTCACCCCCTCACACACACACACACACACACACACACACACACACACACACACACACACACACACACACACACACACACACACACACTGTTACCCCCAGTCACCCCCTCCCACACACACACACCCTGTTACCCCCAGTCACCACCCCCCCCACACACACAGCCTGTCCCCTCCCCCCACACACAGACTACCGCCAGGAGCCAAGCAAATTCGGGGGCGTGGCCTAACATCGGACCCCCGTGGCCACGCCCATTTTTATGAAGAAAACCCTACCATGCAGCGTTACAGCACCTGGCTGGAGGCGGAGCTACCCGGGACTCCGGAAGAGAGGAGGAAACACTGACTGGTGTCACGTCATTGCCTGTGCGGCGCAGGGAGGGTTAGTGACCCCTTCCACTCCGATGCCCTGTGTATGAAGTTTGTGCCTGCGGTGGCCTTTGTGCGTGGGTGCCACAGGAGGAGGGGAGGTTACAGCCCACTGTCGGAGGGCAGGAGGCCGGAGGGTGGCAATTGCATGCTGCTGTAGCAGGAAAAATATTTCCTGTCTACAGCCGCAGCACAGTAGATGCAGAGGGCCTATTTTGATGGGGGGGCCTGGAGCTGCAGCTCCATCCGCCCCATTGTTAATCCGGCCCTGCTCTGCAGCACCCATTGAGCAAACATGAGGTCCTCATCAGCCAGGGTATCAAACTTGTAGAACTTTGCAAAGGTGTTTGAACCCGACCAAGTCGCCGCTCGGCAAAGCTGTAATGCCGAAACACCTCGGGCAGCCGCCCAAGAAGAGCCCACCTTCCTAGTGGAATAGACCTTTATCGAATTTGGTAACGGCAATCAAGCCGTAGAATGAGCTTGCTGAATCGTGTTACAGATCCAGCTAGCAATAGTCTGCTTAGAAGCAGGAGCGCCAACCTTGTTGGCTGCATACAGGACAAACAGTGCCTCTGTTTTCCTAACCCGAGCCGTTCTGGCCACATAAATTTTCAATGCCCTGACCACATCAAGGGACTCGGAATCCTCCAAGTCCCGCGTAGCCACAGGCACCACAATAGGTTGGTTCATATGAAAAGATGAAATCACCTTAGGCAAAAATTGTGGACGAGTCCGCAACTCCGCTCTTTCCACGTGAAAAATCAGATAGGGGCTTTTGTGAGATAAAGTCGCCAACTCAGACACTCGCCTTGCCGATGCCAAGGCCAACAACATGACCACTTTCCAAGTGAGGTACTTTGATTCCACCGTTTGAAGAGGCTCAAACCAGTGAGACTTAAGGAACCTTAACAACACGTTAAGGTCCCATGGTGCCACTGGAGGCCTAAAAGGAGGCTGGATATGCAGCACTCCCTTCACAAAAGTCTGGACTTCTGGGAGAGAAGCCAATTCCTTCTGAAGAAAATGGATAGGGCCGAAATCTGAACTTTAATGGAGCCTAATTTTAGGCCCAAATTCACTCCAGTCTGTAGGAAGTGAAGGAAACGGCCCAGATGGAATTCTTCCGGAGGAGCATTCCTGGACTCACACCAAGATACATACTTCCTCCATATACAGTGATAATGTTTCGCTGTCACATCCTTCCTAGCCTTTATCAGAGTAGGAATTACCTCATCCGGAATGCCCTTTTCCGCTAGGATCCGGCGTTCAACCGCCATGCCATCAAACGCAGCCGCGGTAAGTCCTGGAACAGACAGGGCCCTTGTTGCAACAGGTCTTCTCTGAGAGGAAGAGGCCACGGATCTTCTGTTAGCATTTCCTGCAGATCCAGATACCATGCCCTTCGAGGCCAATCTGGAACAATGAGAATTGTCTGTACTCCTCTTCGTCTTATGATTCTCAATATCTTGGAGATGAGAGGAAGAGGAGGGAACACATAGACCGACTGGAACACCCACGGTGTCACCAGGGCGTCCACTGCTACCGCCTGAGGGTCCCTTGACCTGGCGCAATACCTCGGAAGCTTCTTGTTGAGGCGCGACGCCATCATGTCTATTTGAGGCAGTCCCCACTGACTTGCAATCTCTGCGAAGACATCCTGATGAAGTCCCCACTCTCCTGGATATAGATAGTGTCTGCTGAGGAAATCCGCTTCCCAGTTGTCCACTCCCGGAATGAAGACTGCTGTCAGAGCGCTTACATGATTTTCCGCCCAGCGAAGAATCCTGGTGGCTTCTGCCATTGCCACTCTGCTCTTTGTTCCGCCTTGACGGTTTACATGAGCCACTGCGGTGATGTTGTCTGACTGAATCAGAACCGGTAGGTCGCGCAGCAAATTCTCCGCTTGACAAAGGCCGTTGTATATGGCCCTTAATTCCAGTACATTGTTGTGTAGACAAGCCTCCTGGCTTGACCATAGACCCTGGAAGTTTCTTCCCTGTGTCACTGCTCCCCATCCTCGGAGGTTCGCGTCCGTGGTTACCAGAACCCAGTCCTGAATGCCGAACATGCGACCCTGTAGAAGGTGAGCACTCTGCAGCCACCACAGGAGAGATACCCTGGCCCTGGGGGACAGGCTGATCATCTGATGAATCTGTAGATGTGACCCAGACCACTTGTCCAGAAGGTCCCACTGAAAAGTCCTCGCATGGAACCTGCCGAATGGAATGGCCTCGTAAGACACCACCATCTTTCCCAGAACTCGAGTGCAGTGATGCACCGACACCCTTTTTGGCTTCAAGAGGTCCCTGACCAAGTTCATGAGTTCTTGGGCCTTTTCCATCGGGAGAAAAACCCTTTTCTGATCTGTATCCAGAATCATGCCTAAGAAAGGCAAACGGGTCGTTGGAACCAACTGTGACTTTGGGAGATTGAGAATCCAGCCGTGCTGCTGCAACACCCTCAGGGAGAGTGATACGCTGTTCAGCAACTGCTCTCTTGATCTCGCTTTTATTAGGAGATCGTCCAAGTACGGGATAATTGTGACCCCAAACTTGCGCAGGAGTACCATCATTTCCGCCATTACTTTGGTGAAAATTCTCGGGGCCGTGGAAAGCCCAAACGGCAACGTCTGAAATTGGTAATGACAATCCTGTACAGCAAATCTCAGGAACGCCTGATGAGGCGGATATATGGGGACATGAAGGTATGCATCCTTTATGTCCAGGGACACCATATAATCCCCCCCTTCCAGGCTGGCGATGACCGCTCTGAGCGATTCCATCTTGAACTTGAACCTTTTTAAGTATAGGTTTAAGGATTTTAAATTCAGAATGGGTCTGACCGAGCCGTCCAGTTTCGGGACCACAAACAGGGTTGAGTAATACCCCATCCCCTGCTGAAGCAGGGGAACTTTGACTACCACTTGTTGAAGACACAATTTTTGAATTGCATTTAAAACTACCTCACTCTCTGGGGAAGAAGCCAGTAGGGCTGATTTGAAAAACCGGCGAGGAGGCACCTCTTCGAATTCCAGTTTGTAACCCTGGGAATCAATGTCTATTGCCCAGGGATCCACCTGTGAGTGAACCCAGATGTGGCTGAAAAGTCGAAGACGTGCCCCCACTGGGGTGGACTCCCTCAGCGGAGCCCCAGCATCATGCGGTGGATTTTGTAGAAGCCGGGAGGACTTCTGTTCCTGGGAACTAGCTGTAGTTGGCAGCTTTTTCCTCCTGTCCTTACCTCTGGCAAGAAAAGAAGATCCCCGTACTCTCTTGGATTTATGCGACCGAAAGGACTGCATCTGATAATGTGGCGTTTTCTTAGGGTGTGAGGAAACATAAGGCAAAAAAGTTGATTTACCAGCAGTAGTTGTGGAAATCAGGTCCGTGAGACCTTCCCCAAACAATTCCTCAACCTTGTAAGGCAAAACCTCCATATGCCTCTTCGAGTCGGCATCACCCGTGCACTGTCGGGTCCATAGCACCCGCCTAGCAGAAATCGCCATAGCGTTGGCTCTGGAACCCAGTAGGCCAACGTCTCTCTGAGCATCTCTCATATATAGGACAGCATCCTTAATGTGACCCAGGGTCAATAAAATGGTTTCCTTATCCAGCATATCAATATCAGCAGATAAGGTATCTGTCCATGCTGCTACAGCGCTACAAACCCAAGCCGATGCTATCGCCAGTCTGAGTAATGTACCAGTATGTGTGTAAATTGACTTCAAGGTTGTCTCCTGCCTGCGATCCGCAGGATCCTTGAGGGATGCGGTATCTTGAGATGGCAGCGCTACCTTTTTGGATAAGCGTGTCAACGCTTTGTCCACCCTTGGGGAGGATTCCCACCGTATTCTGTCCTTAGCCGGGAAAGGATACGCCATAAGAATCCTTTTGGGAATCTGCAGTTTCTTGTCTGGAGTTTCCCAAGCCCTTTCAAACAACTCATTTAGCTCATGTGAAGGGGGAAAAGTGACCTCAGGCTTCTTTTCTTTAAACATGTGGATCCTGGTGTCAGGTACAGAGGGGTCATCTGTGATATGCAACACATCTTTTATTGCAATAATCATATAATGAATACTTTTAGCCAACCTTGGCTGCAACTTCGCATCATCATAGTCGACACTGGAGTCAGAATCCGTGTCGGTATCAGTGTCTACTACTTGGGATAGTGGGCGCTTTTGAGACCCAGAAGGTCCCTGCGACATAGTGAAAGGCAGGGCTTGACTCCCTGTACATTCCCTGGACTCCGCTTTGTCCAACCTTTTGTGTAATAAATTCACATTTGCATTTAAAACATTCCACATATCCAACCAGTCAGGTGTCGGAGTTGCCGACGGAGACACCACACTCATTTGCTCCACCTCCTCCCTAGAAGAGCCTTCCGCTTCAGACATGCCAACACACGCGTACCGGCACCCCACACACTCAGGGAAATCTCTAATCTGGAGACAGTTCCCCCACAAGGCCCTTTGGAGAGACAGAGAGAGAGTATGCCAGCACACACCCAGCGCCAATGACCTTGGAAAAAATTCCCAGATAGATACAGCGCTTTATATATATATATATATATATATATAATTTACTGCGCAAATTATGTGCCCCCCCCCCCCCCCTTCTTTAAAACCCTCTGTCACCGTGTTCAGCAGGGGAGAGTCCGGGGAGCCAGCTTCTCAGTGTGTGCTGTGGAGAAAATGGCGCTGGTTAGTGCTGAGGGATCAAGCTCCGCCCCCCCAGCGGCGGGCTTCGGTCCAGCTCGATTCCTTCAAAAACTGGCGGGGGATACCTATATACAGCCCCAGAGCCTATATATATATATATATATATATATATATATATAACTTTTGGCCAGTCCTAGAGGTGTAAATTGCTGCCCAGGTCGCCCCCCCCTGTGCCCTGCACCCATCAGTGCCTGTCGTGTCCTGTGTGGGAGCAATGACGCGCAGCGTTACCGCTGCGCGTTACCTCTGTGAAGATCTGAAGTCTTCTGCCGCCTCTGAAGTCTTCTATCTTCTTATACTCACCCGGCTTCTATCTTCCGGCTCTGTGAGGAGGACGGCGGCGCGGCTCCGGGACGAACGGCGAGGGGAGACCTGCGTTCCGACTCCCTCTGGAGCTAATGGTATCCAGTAGCCTAAGAAGCAGAGCCTAGCATTTAAGTAGGTCTGCTTCTCTCTCCTTAGTCCCACGATGCAGGGAGCCTGTTGTCAGCAGGGCTCCCTGAAAATAAAAAACCTAACAAAATTCTTTCTTTCAGGGAAACTCAGGAGAGCTCCCTGTAGTGCACCCAGTCTCCTCTGGGCACAGTATCAAACTGAGGTCTGAAGGAGGGGCATAGAGGGAGGAGCCAGTGCACACCCATATCTAAAAAAATTTTTAGTGCCCATGTCTCCTGTGGAGTCCGTCTATTCCCCATGGTCCTTACGGAGTCCCCAGCATCCTCTAGGACGTAAGAGAAAACTCTGTTACATGCATTATACAGAGTGTACCCATTGTTGCGGTTGCGATCATGGACGGTATCAGAAATGTCTTGGGAAAGTGATGGGCGTTCCTGGGAGGTTACTTGGAGGCAGGGGCATTTAGAGAGAGGAGGAGGAACATCCTCCCCTCGTTCAGCAGCCATTTTCCCAGTGATTTCTCTACTGCGCAGTACTACATAAAAATAGCCACTGCTCCATTTCACGGTGATTAACCAGCGCTGCTGACCTCAGCTCAGGACATGGAGGAGTGAGTATACAAAGAATGGTGTGCCCCCCCCCCGGTCTAAGGGGCCTGCTTGCACTGCACCCATTATAAATACGCCAGTGCCTGGAGGTGACTTAGTGCATGCATGGAGATGATCCGTCTTATGGGCATGTTATGTGACTCGCAGGCATGTCAGTGAAAGTGGCTGCATAAGCAGACACTCAACCGCTCACATAGAAGACCAGACTTGGACGTAGAAACTGCACCTGACACAGGGTTGCAATTGGTATTTCAGCACCTACAAATGCTGACAGTGAGCATCTTAGTCCTTGCACATTCAGGCACATGGATATACACCAGGGAAGGACATAGGGCCTAATTCAGATCTGTTCACTTGCTAGCGTTTTTCGCTGCGCAGTGATCAGGTAACTACTGCGCATGCGTATGCACTGCAATGCGCAGGTGCGCCGTACGGTTACAAAGCAGATTGTTGTTGTGCACTGGTTCTAGCGAAGAAACCATTCGCACAGCCGTTCGCAAGGTGAGTGACAGAAAGAAGGCATTTATGGGTGTCAACTGACCATTTTCTGGGAGTGATTGGAAAAATGCAGGCGTGTCCAGGCGTTTGCAGGGCAGGTGTCTGACGACAATTCCAGTCCCGGACAGGCTGACGTGATCGCAGTGGCTGAGTAAGGTCAGAGCTACTCAGAAACTGCACAAAATGTTTTTGTACAGGGCGGCTGCACATGCGTTCGCACTCTTGCAAAGCTAAAATACACTCCCCTACAGGCGGCGTTTATCTGTTTGCAGCGCTGCAAAAAATAGCTAGCGAGCGAACAGATCTGAATTAGGCCCTTAGGGCCTAATTCAGACCTGATCACTAGGGTGCGTTTTTTGCATCCCTGTGATCAGGTAGTCGCTGCCTATAGGGGGAGGTGGAAATCGCATGTGCAGGGGTGAGGTCGCATGTGCAGGAGAGCTGCACAAACAGAAGTTTGTGCAGTCTCTGTACAGACCAGGACTTACTCTTCCAGTGTGATGATTAGGGCCGGAGCTGACGTCAGAAGCCCTCCCTTCAAACGCCTGGTTCCTCCTGCATTATTCCGGACAATCCTCTAAAACGGTAAGTTGCCACCCACAAATGGCCTCTTCCTGTCAGTCACCTTGCGATCACCTGTGCGATCACTTTTCTCGCACCATCCCGTCGCTGCCCGGCGATCCTAGTCACTGTGGACCGACGTGCCTGAGCATTGCGGTGCATACGCATACGCTATTCAGACCTGAACGCAGGCTGTACGAAAACGCAGCCTAACGATCAGGTCTGAATTAGGCCCATTGTGTATTTGTATAAAGTTGCAGACGGGCAACAGCCAATAGCGGCATACATGGATACTGCTCTGTCCGACTCACAATCAGGCCCTTAGTGTGGCTATTAGCTCAGTTGCAAGAGTAGATTATCTAAAATGCTATTTAAAAACTATGCATACACTTAAAATATGACAGGTCTTGTTCACCCCTTTCCAAAATAATTATGTGAGAATTGGGCTTGTCAAAAAACTTGCAGCCCCCTAGGAAAAACAACAACATGGTAAAGCCCTAGAGCTGCTACCAAATCTCTACTTGTGGGTGCTCAGGTAGAGAATGGATGTATTGTAATGGTTCTGAACATAAGAAAGCCAATGTGGACTTCCGGTGGGCGGACCAAACAATCCGGCTGCTTCCCCTGAGAGCTCTCCCTCCAGGCGTCCCTGTTAGCCCAGACCAGCGGCTCTCCCTGGACCAGTGACCCCGCAAAAACACCAGCGGGTCCCGGAGATACCACGGAGCAAAGTGGCGTGGGTCCCGGCTCGCTCCCCCCCCCCCCCCGCTGCACCCACCGGAGTCCGCAGTGTGCAACAGATGACGGTGGCCATCTTGGGTCTCGTGGAAGACGTTGACCCGGCTGCCTGAGGGATCCCTGGCCGCTCACAGCACTCCGCTGTGCTCCCCCGCCGGCCCTCTGGACCCCATACCGCTGGCTGACAGCTCCCCTCAATACAGGTGCGTGAAGCGGAGCCCCGCCTCACCGCTGCAGCGGCCGCAATTCCCTGCTCCCCCGATTGAAACCCTGAAGTGTCTGGAGCCCCTTGCCCCCTCAGAGGATACGCAGGGCTCAGACCACATCTGCACTGCTCCACTGATCAGGGCCATCACACGGCTGACGCTGGTGGCGACGCTGCTGTCCTGTTACCCCCCACCTGTGCCCACATAAACAACGATTTTGCATCAACAAACAAAATTAAAACAAAGAGGTCTTCCGGCTACCGCGCTGGCCGCTGCCCGAGCCCAGACCTTGTTGTTGTCACAGGTGGATTCTCATCCCCCACCTCCCTCCACTTCTTACTATACGTGTGCCTCCTTGAACTACACCCTGATTTGGCGATACTACACATATTCCTCATAGTGCTTTTTCCCCATGTCACTTCCCCACTCCTCCGGGACTTACCTGCCATACTCCTGAGGGACTTGTAATATTTTGCTATACACCTACGCTCATTATGTCCTTTGAGTGACGCCGCGATTGGACCACATTCCCCACTATGGAAAAATATGTGGCCAAAACGCTCCGCACGAATAAGAATTCTCAAAACAAAAATAAATTGACGGCCAAAGATAGGGAACACAGCCCCATTCCACAGGGGTCGCCATCCTCTCCTGGCAGACGAGTCACTGATGACATGGTGCCTACCGACGTCCGAGCTAGCCCATCCTCAGTACAGAGGGCCAGGGAAATATCAGACATCATATCGCCATTGCTGGACGCAAAATTGGCGCCTCTGATGGAGGCAATCACGTCAGCAGCAGCTCAACTAACCCAACACACTCAACGTCTGGCTGAGGCCGAGGACCGAATATCTACATTGGAAGATGATCAACAAACGATTCAATCACAACAACAAACGCACGACAACACCCTAGTGACCATGACCGATAAGATCGAAGATTTAGAAAATCGGAATCGCCGGAACAACTTATGCCTGATTGGCCTTCCAGAATCCGTCAGACAGACAGATCTGCTGGACTCAGTTACTCTCTGGCTCCCCACAACCCTTGATTTGCCCCCCACACCCACCTCTTATCTGGTGGAACGGGCCCACCGCATCGGCCCTGATAGGCAGTATTCACAGTCCTCTCAGTCACGTCCTAGACCAGTAATTTTTAAGTTACTAAATTATCTTGATAAAGTGAAGATCATAGAAGCCTACCGCAAGAGCTCTGACCTACGCTATGAAGAATCCAAACTTCTTCTTTTTCAGGACTTTTCCTTTCAAGTTTCGACACAACGACGGGAATTCTCTCCTCTGCCATCATCACAGTCTGACTCTCGAATGGACGATGCTGATTGACTCTTCTAGACTTAAGTATCTCTTTATCTTATTTTCCCTCTTCTTCTTTCCTAATGGATAGCACACTGTTGATTGTTTCTATATGGTTCTTGCATGTATGGTTAAATGGGAATTCTCCCCGCCTGCCGCAGGTGCAGGGATGGTGGGAATCCTTTATTCTATTTTTCCTGTCAGCCTTCTTTCCCTCCCCTTTTTCTAATCACACCAGAGTTTCTATTACAGATGGACGGTTGTTATTACTGTCTTCTTGGGTTCAAAAAGGTTAAAATTTTTATGACTGGTGGCCTATGCTGCACTGGCTACTGTCTTCTACCTGCATTACGCTGTTTTGTTACTGTATGTTTATTTTAACTCCATTTGTTTGCCCGATACACCATTTTTGTCCTACCCTTGCATGCTGGGACGGGGGATTGGACTTTCGCTTGTGGCTTCTCTCTCTGCGTTCCACTAGACTGGGTATTGGATAATGACGGCCCCTAGAGACACTGGGGCCTCTACTGATGGCTCAAAGACGTCTCTTAAATTGGTCTTGTGGAACGTAGAGGGCCTGAACATGCCAGTCAAGCGGAAAACAATTTTGACTCACCTCAAAAAGTTTCACCCTGATATAGTGTTTCTGCAGGAGACGCACTGGCGTCTCAATGACCCCAATACACTTAGAGATACCTGGGTTGGGGATTTCAGAAGCGCCTCCTACACTACTAAAGCAAGGGGAGTACTTCTTCTTTTTCGTAAATCCCTGCACTACGAGATTAGGGATGAATGGGTGGACCCTGAGGGCCGTTTTTTGTTTTTAAAGGTAGAAGTCGAAGGAGAGCTTTTTACTTTAGCATGTATTTACGCCCCTACAGGGCCGAATGCTTCCTTTTTCTCAGACATCTTTGTTAATTTACTGGGCTGGATGGAGGGGGTTTTGATTTTAGGGGGAGACCTTAATATTGCTCTAGACCCGTTACTAGATGTATCTGGTGGCCCCAGACAGTTGAGTTTCAATAGATCCACACCACCCTCCCTGTCCTAATGCTGGACTCTCTATAGCTTCTGGACCCATGGAGATTTCTCCATCCTGACTCTAGGGAATATTCCTTCTTCTCACACCCCCATAAAATATTCTCTAGATTGGATTACTGGCTAATATCTGCCTCTTTGATCCACCATAGCTAATATTCTCCTATCCGACCATGCCCCCATCACCCTGACAATCACTTTAACCACACCCCGCCCGTACTCTTACGTCTGGCGGTTCCCTGAATACCTAGCTCATTCTGAGGACTTTAAACTCTTTTTGTCACAATCATATCTCAACTATACACACGATAATGCAGCACATGTCAATGATATAAATCTTTTTTGGCAGGCTTCTAAACCTGTTCTTAGAGGCCAGATCATCTCATATGTTGCCACCAGGAAAAGGCAACATCGGGAGAGGATGGCAGAGGCGTCCCTCCAGGTTGCCTCTGCTTATTCTCGATTATTGGCTGATCCGTCTGAGTCTAACAGAACATTATATAAAGACACTAAACTAATACACAATACCCTCTGTGCTGAACAGGCCAAATTATTCCTTTCCTTTCAATCAAACAAATATTTTTGTTGGGGCAATCGCCCAGGAAAATTATTGGCAAACATGGTAAAAACTCATGCAATACCAAAACATATTTCCTCAATTAGGGACACATGTGGACCCCCCTCAGTGACACAGGAATAGATTAGCGACACCTTTCTGGCTTTCTTTGAGAAACTATACACCGCACCACCTGACCACCCTACATCTGGCATGGACTTTTTGACACAGGCTGATCTCCCTACTCTTTCTGAGGACGATAGAGAATTTCTTACCACTCCTGTTACTGAAGTGGAATTAGAATTGACCATCAAATCCTTAGCAAATGGGAAATCCCCAGGCCCCGACGGCCTGTCGGCAGCCTATTATAAACTTCTTCTCCCACATATAAGTGACCACCTCAGACAATTATACAATGCGCTCTTGACAGGCCACCCTGCCCCGACAGGCTTTAACACGGCTCGAGTCATAGTCCTCCCTAAACCTAATAAAGATCATACTTTGGTTTCATCCTACCGGCCAATCTCATTGCTAAACCAAGATTTTAAAATATTCACAAAGATTCTTGCCTCCCGCCTCCAAGTGATTCTACCCAAACTGCTCCATCCTGCCCAGACAGGATTCTTGCGCAATAGGCATTCAGTACATAATGTCCGCTCATTGCTAGCGGCCATGTTTAAAACACATGACTCATTGGAGAAGGAAAATATGGTCTTGAGTTGTGATGCAGATAAAGCTTTTGATCGAGTATCTTGGGCTCACATAGACAGAATACTTAGACTCCAAAATTTTGGTCTTGATTTTATTAAGGTATTTCACATCATTTATCAAACTCCCCAAGCCTTTTTGACGGTTAATGGTCACAACTCGAGACTATTCTCCCTGTATCGGGGTACCAGACAGGACTGCCCCTTATCCCCCCTCTTATTTAATTTGGCCTCAGATCCTCTCCTTCGTCATTTTTTCAAAGAACACAGATGGCACGGCATAAAATTGGCTGATCAAGAACTCAAATTCTCAGCATTCGCAGATGACATTTTACTTTACTTTAGCAACACCCGAAAGGCCATACCACACTTACTTGATATTCTAGATTCATTTGAATTAGTCTCTGGTTTTAAAATTAATTACTCCAAAACAGAAGCCTTGGCTTTCTTTCCCTCAATTAAAGCGGGTTGGGGCGACACATTCCCATTTCATTGGGCCACAAACAATTGTATTACTTATTTAGGGATTTTATTCCCTGATCACCCCTCCAAGATATATCCTCTTAATTTCCCCCCACTATTTACTAGGACGTATTCAGACTTTGCCAGATGGGCTCACCTCCCTCTCACGTACACTGGCAGAAGTCACTTGTATAAAATGATAAGCTTCCCGCGCTTCCTTTATGTATTACAGATGCTTCCGCTGATTCCGCCCAAACACATGCTAGCTTAAATGGACAAAGCACTGTCTAAATTTATTTGGGCGGGAAAGCACCCTAGATTCTCATTATTTAAATTACGCCAACCTCGTTCCCTTGGGGGCTTAAATTTACCATGCCTTCATTCATATGCCTTGGCGGCCAACTACAGGATCGCTATGGACTGGATTGGTGGCCAGGGCATATATGCCAATACACACCTGGAGCAATCTTTTACACCCTCTCGGTCTTTGGTGTCCCTGTTACACACCACCTCCGCTTCCATGCCGCACTGTGTAAAAGACAATATACTTGTTTCCTCTACCTGTGTTGCCTGGCGGCAGATTCGCTCGCAACTAAAATTATCGCGACATATATCACTGTTTCTACCTCTCTGGGGTAACCCAGACTTTAAACCTCACACTACCTCTCCCATATTTCAGACTTGGTATGCCGGGGGTCTAAAATATATCCATCATTTTCTGCACGCTGAAACTCTGACCTTACTTACACATTCCCAAATTATGGCACGTTTCCCTTCTTTACAAATCCCATTCTTCCCCTTTCTTCAAGCATGCAGCTATGTACAGAAGGTCACATCTTTGTTATCTATGCAAGATACCTCCCATGTCCTGGACAAAACATTACGACTCACCCCAAATAGTAATTTTCCCACGGCACTCATATACACACACTCCCGCACCTTGCTAAACGTGGAATCTGGCTCAGTGGGCCTTCTGATATGGAAATTGGAATTCCCAGATCTCACTATGAAACTGATTTTGGAGGCTAATGCCTATTTAGATAAAACATTAGGCTCAGTTTCATACTCGGAAATGCACCAGAAAATTCTACATAGAGCATATGTCACCCCCAAGCTACGACACCTTATCGGAGCTGCCCCTTCCTCTCACTGTTTCAAATGCACTGCTCCAGAAGCAGATCTTGTACACTGTCTGTGGTCCTGTCCTAAGGTACAAATGCTTTGGCAGGCACTCCAATCATACATCACGACAGACCTACAGTTACAATTTACTATTACTAAGACGTGGGCATTCTGGGGTATATTCCCGAAACCATCTACTACCAGACTGTCCAAGGGGCAACGTATTTTATTAATTAAACTGGCGGCTGCCACTAAAAAGACGATCCTTTCCCAATGGATCTCCACTGACCCCATTCCTATCTCACTATTACACCCTAGGGTCTCTCAACTATTCCACCTAGACTGGACCAATACTGCTTTACAGAAGGACAAACTGACTGAAAAATACTTTCATATTTGGCTACCCTATGTCCAGACTCTCCCCCCGGTTACAAAGGAGGCTCTACGGAAATGTTTTAAAGATACTAAATGGTACATGCTAGAAACCCTTGATTCCATAGCCCCCTTCTGATCTCAAGACTCTGTGCTGTTTTCATACAGTATGCCGGTTTTGTCTCTTGCTGTTTTGATATTTGTATATTTCCTCTAATGTTCAATTCTGATATTGTTTAGGGCTTACATGGAGTACAACTACTGTTACTATATGTCTATATTACTACGGTTATATAATGCATGGTGACCTCATTCTGTTCTATTATTACCTCACTGCTCAATAAAAACTTTTGATAAAAAAAAAAAAGAAAGCCAATGTGACTGGTTAGGAGTGGCTATGATTGTACAATAATATAGTATTTCATAACCAATTAATGTGGCTTTTTTTTTACATTCTGGCAAACCTGTTTGTTAAGTTACTGACAAGACTGGTTGCTTGTTAGTCACGACAGGGCACCTGGTTGCAGGGCTGGCAACACAAATCTTGGGTCCCGGTGCATTTATATCACGCCCCCCACACACACACATTTCCGTCAAGGGGCAGATTGGGATAGAAAACCAGCCCAGGAAATTTATGGTATCAGCCCTAGTGGTCCCACCAGGAAAAAACACACGTATTGGCCCCCCACAGAAAACAATAAAATAAATTTACCCCAACAGGAAAAAAATAAATAAATGTATAATATAGCTTTTGGTATTACAGTTTGTTTCAAATTGCCACTGCTGTTTGAAAGGCCCAGTGACACCAAGAGGTTTTATTTCTCTAACGTCCTTGAGGATGGGACTCCGTAAGGACCATGGGGAATAGACGGGCTCCGCAGGAGATAGGGCACTTTAAGAAAGCTTTGGACTCTGGGTGTGCACTGGCTCCTTCCTCCATGCCCCTCCTCCAGACCTCAGTTTTACACTGTGCCCAGAGCAAGATGGGTGCACTGCAGAGAGCTCTCCTGAGTTCTCTGCCTAGAAGCATTTTTGTTTGGATTTTTTTCTACTTTTTTACAGGGAGCACTGCTGGCAACAGGCTCCCTGCATCGAGGGACTGAGGAGAGAGGGGCAGACCATCTTGTCTAAGATAGGCTCTGCTTCCTCGGCTACTGGACACCATTAGCTCCAGAGGGGGTGAACACAGGTTCTTACTGGGCGTCCACCCCCAGAGCCGCACCGCCGTTCTCCTCACAGAGCCAGAAGAACCGAAGTCATCAGGCGGCAGAAGCCTTCAGCTTCACAGAGGTAACGCACAGCACTGCAGCTGTGCGTCATTGCTCCCATACACCTCACATACTCCGTTCACTGTAAGGGTGCAGGGCGCAGGGGGGGGGGGGGGGGCGCCCTGGGCAGCAATATAACACCTCTATTATGGCAAATGACAATATACATGTACAGGTGGGCACTGTACATGTATATAAAAGAGCCCCCGCCATATTTTAGTAAGTTTGAGCCGGACAGAAGCCCGACGCAGAGGGGGCGGGGCTTCTGCCTCAGCACTCACCAGCGCCATTTTCTCTCCACAGCACCGCTGAGAGGAAGCTCCCCGGACTCTCCCCTGCTTACACACGGTAAAGGGGTGTTTAAAAGAGAGGGGGGGGGCACATAATTGGCGGATAACATATTATACAGCGCGGCTGGGGGAAAAACATTTTGTGTTGGTCTCCAGGGTCATTGCGCTGGGGTGTGTGCTGGCATACTCTCTCTCTGTCTCTCCAAAGGGCCTTGAAGGGGATACTGTCTTCAGAAAAGAGGTTCCCTGTGTGTGTGAAGTGTGTCGGTACGCGTGTGTCGACATGTTTGACGAGGAAGGCTCGCTTAATGTGGAGGGGGAGTGCTTGAATGTCATGTCGCCGTCGGCAACACCGACACCGGAATGGGTGGATATGCTGAATGTCTTGAATGCAAATGTCAATCTATTGCATAAAAGGTTAGACAAGGCTGAAGCTAGGGATCAGTCAGGTAGCCAGTCCATGCCTGTCCCTGTGGCGCCAGGCCCTTCGGGGTCTCAGAAGCGCACCATATCCCAGATCGATGACACATATACCGACACGGATACTGACTCTAGTGTCGACTATGAAGATGCAAAATTACAGCCGAGGGTGGCAAAAGGTATTCGGTACATGATTATTGCCATTAAAGAGGTTTTGCATATTACTGAGGAACCCCCTGTCTCTGACACGAGGGTACACATGTATAAAGGGAAAAAGCCTGAAGTCACCTTTCCGTCCTCATTTGAACTGAGTGAATTGTGCGAAAAGGCTTGGGAATCTCCGGATAGGAGACCACAAGTTCCCCAAAAGGATTCTTATGGCGTATCCTTTTCCACAAATGGATAGGATACGATGGAAATCTTCGCCTAAAGTAGACAAGGCGCTGACACGCTTGTCCAAAAAGGTGGCACTGCCTTCTCAGGATACGGCTTCCCTCAAGGATCCTGCTGATCGCAGGCAGGAAATTACCATGAAGCACATTTACACTCATTCAGGTACTATTGTTAGACCGGCTATGGCGTCGGCCTGGGTTTGTAGTGCGGTTGTGGCATGGGCAGATTCCTTATCTACGGAGATTGACACCTTATATAGGGATGCCATTCAAATGACCATAGAGCATATCAGAGATGCTGCCTTGTATATGAGAGATGCTCAGAGAGGCATTTGTTTATTAAGCTCCAGAATAAATGCTATGTCTATTTCTGCTAGGCGGCTCTTGTGGACCATCGCCAGCCTGGAGGGGGGGGGGGGGGGGATTGGATGGTGTTCCTGGACATAAAGGATGCTTACCTTCATGTTACTGTATTCCCCCCTCATCAGGCGTTCCTGAGATTTGCAGTGCAGGACTGTCACTACCAATTTCAGACGTTGCCGTTTGGGCTGTCCACGGCCCCGAGAATTCTCACCAAGGTAATGGCGGAAATGATGGTGCTCCTGCGCAGGCAGGGGGTCACAGTTATCCCATACTTGGACGATCTCCTCATAAAGGCGAGATCTCGGGAGAAGTTGCTGGACAGCGTGTCTCTGTCCATGAAGACGTTGCAGTTACACGGCTGAATTCTCAATATACCGAAGTCCCAGCTAGTTCCTACAACGCGTCTAACTTTTTTGGGCCTGATTCTAGACACAGACCAGAAAAAGGTTTTTCTTCCAGTCGAAAAGGTTCAGGAGCTCATAGCCCTGGTCAGGAACCTATTAAAACCAAAACAGGTTTCAGTGCATCATTGCACGCGGGTCCTGGGGAAGATGGTGGCTTCATACGAGGCCATCCCTTTCGGCAGGTTCCATGCGAGGACTTTTCAATGGGACCTCTTGGACAAGTGGTCTGGGTCCCATTTACAAATGCATCGAAGGATCACCCTGTCTCCCAGAACCAGGGTATCTCTCCTGTGGTGGCTGCACAGTGCTCACCTACTAGAGGGTCGCAGGTTCGGCATTCAGGACTGGGTCCAGGTGACCACGGACGCAAGCCTCTGAGGATGGGGAGCAGTCACACTGGGAAGAAATTTCCAAGGTCTCTGGTCAAATCTAAAGACTTGTCTCCACATCAACGTCCTGGAGTTGAGGGCCATATACAACGCCCTGCGTCAAGCAGAGGAATTGCTTCAGGAAAAACCGGTTCTGATTCAGTTAGACAATGTCACGGCAGTGGCTCATATAAACCGCCAAGGTGGAACGAGGAGCAGAGTGGCCATGGCAGAAGCGACCAGGATTCTACGCTGGGCGGAAGGCCATGTAAGCGCGCTATCAGCAGTGTTCATCCCGGGGGTGGACAACTGGGAGGCGGACTTCCTCAGCAGGCACGACCTGCATCCGGGAGAGTGGGGACTTTATCAAGAAGTCTTCGCACAGATCACGGGTCGGTGGGGACTGCCTCAAATAGACATGATGGCATCCTGTCTCAACAAAAAGCTAAAGCGGTATTGCGCCAGGTCAAGGGACCCTCAGGCGGTAGCGGTAGACGCTCTGGTGACACCTTGGGTGTTCAGATCGGTCTATGTGTTTCCTCCTCTTCCTCTCATACCCAAAGTGTTGAGAATAATAAGAATAAGCAGGGTCAGAACAATCCTCATTGTTCCAGATTGGCCACGGAGGACTTGGTATCCGGAGCTGCAAGAGTTGCTCACAGAAGATCCGTGGCCTCTTCCTCTAAGGCAGGACCTGCTGCGGCAGGGGCCCTGTCTGTTCCAAGACTTGCCGCGGCTGCGTTTGACGGCATGGCGGTTGAACGCCGGATCCTAGCGGAAAAAGGGATTCCGGAGGAGGTCATTCCTACCCTGATCAAGGCTAGGAAAGACGTGACGTTAAAACATTATCACCGTATATGGCGAAAATATGTTTCTTGGTGTGAGGCCAGAGCTGCTCCTACGGAGGAGTTCCATTTGGGCCGTCTACTTCACTTCCTTCAAACAGGAGTGACTTTGGGCCTAAAATTAGGGTCCATAAAGGTCCAAATTTCGTCCTTATCCATTTTCTTTCAAAGAGAATTAGCCTCTCTTCCTGAAGTACAGACTTTTGTGAAGTGTGTGCTGCATATTCAGCCTCCCTTTGTGCCTCCGATGGCGCCTTGGGATCTTAACGTGGTGTTACGTTTCCTCAAGTCACCTTGGTTTGAACCACTCAAAACTGTGGAGTTGAAATACCTCACGTGGAAAGTGGTCATGTTGTTGCCATTGGCTTCGGCAAGACGTGTTTCAGAATCACATAAAAGCCCATACTTGGTTTTTCACGTGGATAGGGCAGAGTTGAGGACTCGTCCTCACTTTCTGCCAAAAGTGGTCTCATCTTTTCATGTGAACCAACCTATTGTCGTGCCTGTGGCTACACGGGACTTGGAGGATTCCGAGTCCCTGGATGTGGTCAGGGCTTTGAAGATTTATGTGACCAGAACGGCTAGAATCAGGAAGACTGAAGCTCTGTTTGTTCTGTATGCGGCCAACAAGGTTGGCGCTCCTGCTTCAAAGCAGACTATTGCTCGCTGGATCTGTAATACGATTCAGCAGGCGCATTCTACGGCAGGTTTGCCATTGCCTAAATTGGTTAAGGCCCATTCCACTAGGAAAGTGGGCTCTTCTTGGGCGGCTGTGCAATTGTGCCGAGCTGCTACTTGGTCGGGGTCAAACACCTTTGCAAAGTTCTACAAGTATGATACCCTGGCTGAGGAGGACCTCCTGTTTGCTCAATCGGTGCTGCAGAGTCATCCGCACTCTCCCGCCCGTTTGGGAGCTTTGGTATAATCCCCATTGTCCTTACGGAGTCCCAGCATCCTCAAGGACATTAGAGAAAATAAGAATTTACTCACCGGTAATTCTATTTCTCGTAGTCCGTAGTGGATGCTGGGAACTCCGTAAGGACCATGGGGAATAGCGGGCTCCGAAGGAGACTGGGCACTCTAAGAAAGAATTAGGACTACCTGGTGTGCACTGGCTCCTCCCTCTATGCCCCTCCTCCAGACCTCAGTTAGCGAAACTGTGCCCAGAAGAGCTGACACAATAAGGAAGGGATTTGGAATCCCGGGTAAGACTCATACCAGCCACACCAATCACACCGTACAACTCGTGATACTATATCCAGTTAACAGTATGAACAACAACTGAGCCTCACGAACAGATGGCTCATAACAATAACCCTTTAGTTAGGCAATAACTATATACAAGTATTGCAGACAATCCGCACTTGGGATGGGCGCCCAGCATCCACTATGGACTACGAGAAATAGAATTACCGGTGAGTAAATTCTTATTTTCTCTGACGTCCTAAGTGGATGCTGGGAACTCCGTAAGGACCATGGGGATTATACCAAAGCTCCCAAACGGGCGGGAGAGTGCGGATGACTCTGCAGCACTGAATGAGCAAACTCAAGGTCCTCCTCAGCCAGTGTATCAAACTTGTAGAATTTAGCAAATGTGTTTGAACCCGACCAAGTAGCAGCTCGGCAAAGTTGTAAAGCCGAGACCCCTCGGGCAGCCGCCCAAGAAGAGCCCACTTTCCTCGTGGAATGGGCTTTTACAGATTAAGGATGCGGCAGTCCAGCCGCAGAATGTGCAAGTTGAATCGTGCTACAGATCCAGCGAGCAATAGTCTGCTTAGAAGCAGGAGCACCCAGCTTGTTGGGTGCATACAGGATAAATAGCGAGTCAGTTTTCCTGACTCCAGCCGTCCTGGAAACATATATTTTCAGGGCCCTGACTACGTCCAGTAACTTGGAATCCTCCAAGTCCCGAGTAGGCGCAGGCACCACAATAGGTTGGTTCACATGAAAAGCTGAAACCACTTTAGGAAGGAATTGGGAACGAGTCCTCAATTCCGCCCTATCCATATGAAAAATCAGATAAGGGCTTTTACATGACAAAGCCGCCAATTCTGATACACGCCTGGCCGACGCCAAGGCCAACAGCATGACCACTTTCGACGTGAGGTATTTTAGCTCCACGGTTTTAAGTGGCTCAAACCAATGCGACTTTAGGAAATTCAACACCACGTTGAGATCCCACGGTGCCACTGGAGGCACAAAAGGGGGCTGAATATGCAGCACTCCTTTAACAAAAGTCTGAACTTCAGGCAGTGAAGCCAGTTCTTTTTGGAAGAAAATCGACAGAGCCGAGATCTGGACCTTAATGGAACCCAATTTTAGGCCCATAATCACTCCTGACTGTAGGAAGTGCAGAAATCGACCGAGCTGAAATTCCTCCGTTGGGGCCTTCCTGGCCTCACACCAAGCAACATATTTTTGCCATATGCGGTGATAATGTCTTACGGTCACATCTTTCCTAGCTTTAATCAGCGTAGGAATGACTTCCTCCGGAATGCCCTTTTCTTTTAGGATCCGGTGTTTAACCACCATGCCGTCAAACGCAGCCGCGGTAAGTCTTGGAACAGACAGGGCCCCTGCTGCAGCAGGTCCTGTCTGAGCGGCAGAGGCCATGGTTCCTCTGAGATCATTTCTTGAAGTTCTGGGTACCAAGCTCTTCTTGGCCAATCCGGAACCACAAGTATAGGTCTTACTCCTCTCCTTCTTATTATTCTCAGTACCTTGGGTATGAGAGGCAGAGGAGGGAACACATTAACCGACTGGTACACCCACGGTGTCACTAGAGCGTCCACAGCTATCGCCTGAGGGTTCCTTGACCTGGCGCAATATCTTTTTAGCTTTTTGTTGAGGCGGGACGCCATCATGTCCACCTGTGGCCTTTCCCAATGGTGTACAATCATTTGGAAGACTTCTGGATGAAGTCCCCACTCTCCCGGGTGGAGGTCGTGCCTGCTGAGGAAGTCTGCTTCCCAGTTGTCCACTCCCGGAATGAACACTGCTGACAGTGCTAACACATGATTTTCCGCCCATCGGAGAATCCTTGTAGCTTCTGTCATCGCCATCCTGCTTCTTGTGCCGCCCTGACGGTTTACATGGGCGACCGCCGTGATGTTGTCTGACTGGATCAGCACCGGCTGGTGTTGAAGCAGGGGTCTTGCCTGACTTAGGGCATTGTAAATGGCCCTTAGTTCCAGAATATTTATGTGTAGGGAAGTCTCCTGACTCGTCCATAGTCCTTGGAAGTTTCTTACCTGTGTGACTGCCCCCCAACCTCGAAGGCTGGCATCCGTGGTCACCAGGACCCAGTCCTGTATGCCGAATCTGCGGCCCTCTAGAAGATGAGCACTCTGCAGCCACCACAACAGCGACACCCTGGTCCTTGGAGACAGGGTTATCAGCCGATGCATCTGAAGATGCGATCCGGACCACTTGTCCAACAGATCCCACTGAAAGATCCTTGCATGGAACCTTCCGAATGGAATTGCTTCGTAAGAAGCTACCATCTTTCCCAGGACTCGCGTGCAGTGGTGCACCGACACCTGTTTTGGTTTTAGGAGGTCTCTGACTAGAGATGACAACTCCTTGGCCTTCTCCTCCGGGAGAAACACCTTTTTCTGTTCTGTGTCCAGAACCATCCCCAGGAACAGTAGACGCGTTGTAGGAACCAGCTGCGACTTTGGAATATTCAGGATCCAGCCGTGCTGTTGTAGCACTTCCCGAGCTAGTGCTACTCCGATCAACAACTGTTCCCTGGACCTCGCCTTTATAAGGAGATCGTCCAAGTACGGGATAATTATAACTCCCTTTTTTCGAAGGAGTATCATCATTTCGGCCATTACCTTGGTAAATACCCTCGGTGCCGTGGACAGACCAAACGGCAACGTCTGGAATTGGTAATGACAGTCCTGTACCACAAATCTGAGGTACTCCTGGTGAGGAGGGTAAATGGGGACATGCAGGTAAGCATCCTTGATGTCCAGTGATACCATGTAATCCCCTTCGTCCAGGCTTGCAATAACCGCCCTGAGCGATTCCATTTTGAACTTGAACCTTCTTATATAAGTGTTCAAGGATTTCAAATTTAAAATGGGTCTCACCGAACCGTCCGGTTTCGGTACCACAAACATTGTGGAATAGTAACCCCGTCCCTGTTGAAGTAGGGGTACTTTGGTTATCATCTGCTGGGAGTACAGCTTGTGAATCGCCTCCAGCACCGCCTCCCTGTCTGGGGGAGTAGTTGGCAAGGCTGATTTGAGGAAACGGCGAGGGGGAGACGTCTCGAATTCCAGCTTGTACCCCTGAGATACCACTTGTAGAATCCAGGGATCCACCCGTGAGCGAACCCACTGGTCGCTGAAGTTCCGGAGACGGGCCCCCACCGCACCTGGCTCCACCTGTGGAGCCCCAGCGTCATGCGGTGGACTTAGAGGAAGCAGAAGAGGACTTTTGTTCCTGGGAACTTGCTGTTTGGTGCAGCTTTTTCCCCCTACCTCTGCCTCTGGGCAGAAAGGACGCGCCTTTAACCCGCTTGCCTTTCTGGGGCCGAAAGGACTGTACCTGATAATACGGTGCTTTCTTTGGCTGTGAGGGAACATGGGGTAAAAATGTCGACTTCCCAGCCGTCGCTGTGGAAACGAGGTCCGAGAGACCATCCCCAAACAATTCCTCACCCTTGTAAGGCAAAACCTCCATGTGCCTTTTAGAATCCGCATCACCTGTCCACTGCCGAGTCCATAATACTCTCCTGGCAGAAATGGACATTGCATTTATTCTAGATGCCAGTTGGCAAATATCCCTCTGTGCATCTCTCATGTATAAGACTACGTCTTTCATATGCTCTACAGTTAGCAATATAGTGTCCCTGTCAAGGGTATCAATGTTATCAGACAGGGAATCTGACCACGCAGCTGCAGCACTGCACATCCATGCTGAAGCAATAGCCGGTCTCAGTATAATACCTGAGTGTGTATATACAGACTTCAGGATAGCCTCCTGCTTTCTATCCGCAGGCTCCTTTAGGGCGGCCGTATCCGGAGACGGTAGTGCCACCTTCTTTGACAAGCGTGTGAGCGCTTTATCCACCCTAGGGGATGTCTCCCAACGTATCCTATCCTCTGGCGGGAAAGGGTACGCCCTTAGTAACTTTTTGGAAATTACCAGTTTCTTATAGGGGGAAACCCACGCTTCATCACACACTTCATTTAACTCTTCAGAAGGGGGAAAAACCACAGGTTGCTTTTTCTCCCCAAACATAATACCCTTTTTTGTGGTACCAGGGTTAATGTCAGAAATGTGCAACACATTTTTCATTGCCGTAATCATGTAACGGATGGCCCTATTGGAATGTACACTAGTCTCATCGTCGTCGACACTGGAGTCAGTATCCGTGTCGACATCTGTGTCTGCCATCTGAGGTAGCGGGCGTTTTTGAGCCCCTGATGGCTTTTGAGACGCCTGGGCAGGCACGGACTGAGAAGCCGGCTGTCCCACATCTGCTATGTCATCAAACCTCTTATGTAAGGAGTTGACACTGTCACGTAATTCCTTCCACATATCCATCCACTCAGGTGTCGACCCCGCAGGGGGTGACATCACATTTATCGGCACCTGCTCCGCCTCCACATAAGCCTCCTCATCAAACATGTCGACACAGCCGTACCGACACTCCGCACACACACAGGGAATGCTCTGACTGAGGACAGGACCCCACAAAGCCCTTTGGGGAGACAGAGAGAGAGTATGCCAGCACATACCACAGCGCTATAAATCACAGGGATGTACACTATAATGAGTGATTTTACCCTATAGCAGCTATATATATATATATATATATATATAGTATTTGCGCCTAAATTTAGTGCCCCCCCTCTCTTTTTTACCCTATTGAGCCTGGAAACTGCAGGGGAGAGCCTGGGGAGCGTCCTTCCAGCGGAGCTGTGAGAGGAAATGGCGCCAGTGTGCTGAGGGAGATAGCCCCGCCCCCTTCATGGCGGACTTCTCCCGCTTTTTTTATGGATATATGGCAGGGGATTTTACACATATATAGTCTTAATGACTATATTATGTGTATTTTTTGCCAATGTAAGGTAATCTTATTGCAGCCCAGGGCGCCCCCCCCCCCCCAGCGCCCTGCACCCATCAGTGGCCGGAGTGTGAGGTGTGCATGGGGAGCAATGGCGCACAGCTGCAGTGCTGTGCGCTACCTTAATGAAGACCGGAGTCTTCAGCCGCCGATTTCCTGGACGTTCTTCTTGCTTCTGGCTCTGCAAGGGGGACGGCGGCGCGGCTCCGGGACCGGACGACCGAGGCTGGGCCTGTGTTCGATCCCTCTGGAGCTAATGGTGTCCAGTAGCCTAGAAGCCCAAGCTAGCTGCAAGCAGGTAGGTTCGCTTCTCTCCCCTAAGTCCCTCGTAGCAGTGAGTCTGTTGCCAGCAGATCTCACTGAAAATAAAAAACCTAAATATACTTTCTTTTCTAGAAGCTCAGGAGAGCCCCTAGTGTGCATTCAGCTTGAGCCGGGCACAGATTCTAACTGAGGTCTGGAGGAGGGGCATAGAGGGAGGAGCCAGTGCACACCAGGTAGTCCTTATTCTTTCTTAGAGTGCCCAGTCTCCTTCGGAGCCCACTATTCCCCATGGTCCTTACGGAGTTCCCAGCATCCACTAGGACGTCAAAGAAAATAAGATTTTACTTACCGGTAAATCTATTTCTCGTAGTCCGTAGAGGATGCTGGGCGCCCGTCCCAAGTGCAGACTTCTTCTGCAAGACTTGTATATAGTTGTTGCTTACATAAGGGTTATGTTATAGTTTATCGGTTTAACCGAGGCTATGTTGTTGTTCATACTGTTGACTGGGTAGTGTATCACAAGTTATACGGTGTGATTGATTGGTGTGGCTGGTATGGATCTCGCCCTTAGATTTACAAAAATCCTTCCTCGTACTGTCCATCTCCTCTGGGCACAGTTTCCCTAACTGAGGTCTGGAGGAGGGGCATGGAGGGAGGAGCCAGTGCACACCCAGAGTCCAAAGCTTTCTTAAAGTGCCCTATCTCCTGCGGAGCCCGTCTATTCCCCATGGTCCTTACGGAGTCCCAGCATCCTCTACGGACTACGAGAAATAGATTTACCGGTAAGTAAAATCTTATTAATTCTTTGCTGTAACATCTATATAATAATTTATTTATTAACACTTATGTAGCACTAGCATATTCCATTGCACTTTCTTTCAAAGTCGGGCAGGGACAGATTGGGAACTGAAAGTGTCCCTGGAAAGATTTTGTAGAAGTGGTCTCACATGGGCAGCACAAGAGATATACCGTGTAACCATGGCGGCAGCACCACCCCTCATATGTCAACAAACAAAACCGGCCCTGCATAAATATTGGCCCAGTGAGTCCTATGGCCAATCCGCCCCTGCATTCGTCCAATGTTAACAAAAAATAAGATTTTACTCACCGGTAAATCTATTTCTCGTAGTCCGTAGTGGATGCTGGGAACTCCGTAAGGACCATGGGGAATAGCGGCTCCGCAGGAGACTGGGCACAACTAAATGAAAGCTTTTAGACTACCTGGTGTGCACTGGCTCCTCCCACTATGACCCTCCTCCAAGCCTCAGTTAGGATACTGTGCCCGGAAGAGCTGACACTATAAGGAAGGATTTTGAATCCCGGGTAAGACTCATACCAGCCACACCAATCACACCGTATAACTTGTGATACTATACCCAGTTAACAGTATGAAATATAACTGAGCCTCTCAACAGATGGCTCAACAATAACCCTTAGTTAGGCAATAACTACATACAAGTATTGCAGACAATCCGCACTTGGGATGGGCGCCCAGCATCCACTACGGACTACGAGAAATAGATTTACCGGTGAGTAAAATCTTATTTTCTCTGACGTCCTAGTGGATGCTGGGAACTCCGTAAGGACCATGGGGATTATACCAAAGCTCCCAAATGGGCGGGATAGTGCGGATGACTCTGCAGCACCGAATGAGAGAACTCAAGGTCCTCCTCAGCCAGGGTATCAAATTTGTAGAATTTTGCAAACGTGTTTGCCCCTGACCAAGTTGCAGCTCGGCAAAGTTGTAAAGCCGAGACCCCTCGGGCAGCCGCCCAAGATGAGCCCACCTTCCTCGTGGAATGGGCTTTTACTGATTTAGGATGCGGCAATCCAGCCGCAGAATGCTCCAGCTGAATTGTGCTACAAATTTAGCGAGCAATAGTCTGCTTAGAAGCAGGAGCACCTATTTTGTTGGGTGCCTTCAGGATAAAAAGCGAGTCAATTTTCCTGACTCCAGCCGTCCTGGAAATATAAATTTTTAAGGCCCTGACTACGTCCAGTAACTTGGAATCTTCCAAGTCCCTAGTAGCCGCAGGCACTACAATAGGTTGGTTCAAGTGAAAAGCTGATACCACCTTAGGGAGAAACTGGGGACGAGTCCTCAATTCTGCCCTATCCATATGGAAAATCAGATAAGGGCTTTTACATGACAAAGCCGCCAATTCTGACACACGCCTGGCCGAAGCCAAGGCCAATAACATGACCACTTTCCACGTGAGATATTTAAAATCCACAGTTTTAAGTGGCTCAAACCAATGTGATTTTAGGAAACTCAACACCACGTTGAGATCCCAAGGTGCCACAGGAGGCACAAAAGGGGGCTGAATATGTAGCACTCCCTTTTACAAATGTCTGAACTCCAGGCAGTGAAGCCAGTTCTTTCTGGAAGAAAATCGACAGAGCCGAAATCTGGACCTTAATGGAACCCAAGTTTAGGCCCATAGTCACTCCTGACTGTAGGAAGTGCAGAAAACGACCCAGCTGAAATTCCTCTGTTGGGGCCTTCCTGGCCTCACACCACACAACATATTTTCGCCAAATACGGTGATAATGGTTTGCGGTTACTTCTTTCCTGGCTTTTATCAGCGTAGGAATGACTTCCTCCGGAATGCCCTTTTCCTTTAGGATCCGGAATTCAACCGCCATGCCGTCAAACGCAGCCGCGGTAAGTCTTGGAACAGACAGGGCCCCTGCTGTAGCAGATCCTGTCTGAGCGGTAGAGGCCATGGGTCCTCTGATATAATTTCTTGAAGTTCTGGGTACCAAGCTCTTCTTGGCCCATCCAGAACCACGAGTATCGTTCTTACTCCTCGTCTTCTTATTATTCTCAGTACCTTTGGTATGAGAGGCAGAGGAGGGAATACATAAACCGACTGGTACACCCACGGTGTCACTAGAGCGTCCACAGCTATCGCCTGAGGGTCCCTTGACCTGGCGCAATATCTAGTTTGTTGTTTAGGCGGGACGCCATCATGTCCACCTGTGGTCTTTCCCAACAGTTTACCAACAGTTGGAAGACTTCTGGATGAAGTTCCCACTCTCCCGGGTGTAGGTCGTGCCTGCTGAGGAAGTCTGCTTCCCAGTTGTCCCCTCCCGGAATGAACACTGCTGACAGTGCTAAGACGTGATTTTCCGCCCATCGGAGAATCCTTGTGGCTTCTGCCATCGCCATCCTGCTTCTTGTGCCGCCCTGTCGGTTTACATGGGCGACTGCCGTGATGTTGTCTGATTGGATCAGTACCGGCTGGTTTTGAAGCAGAGGCCTTGCCAGACTTAGGGCATTGTAAATGGCCCTCAGTTCCAGAATATTTATGTGTAGGGACGACTCCTGACTTGACCAAAGTCCTTGGAAATTTCTTCCCTGTGTGACTGCCCCCCAGCCTCGAAGGCTGGCATCCGTGGTTACCAGGACCCAGTCCTGTATGCCGAATCTGCGGCCCTCTTGAAGATGAGCACTCTGCAGCCACCACAGTAGAGATACCCAGGTCCTTGGAGACAGGGTTATCAGCCGATGCATCTGAAGATGCGATCCCGACCACTTGTCCAAGAGGTCCCACTGAAAGGTTCTTGCATGGAACATGCCGAATGGAATTCTGCTTCGTAAAAGAAGCTATCATTTTTCCCAGGACTCGTGTGCAGTGATGCACCGATACCTGTTTTGGTTTTAGGAGGTCTCTCACTAGAGATGACAGCTCCTTGGCTTTCTCCTGCGGGAGAAATACTTTTTTCTGTTCTGTGTCCAGAACCATCCCCAGGAACAGTAGGCGTGTGGTAGGAACCAGCTGTGACTTTGGAATGTATAGAATCCATCCGTGCTGTTGTAGCACTTCCCGAGATAGTGCTACTCCGACCAACAACTGCTCCTTGGACCTCGCCTTTATAAGGAGATCGTCCAAGTACGGGATAATTAAAACTCCCTTTTTTCGAAGGAGTATCATCATTTCTGCCATTACCTTGGTAAAGACCCTCGGTGCCATGGACAGTCCAAACGGCAGTGTTTGGAATTGGTAATGGCAATCCTGTACCACAAATCTGAGGTACTCCTGGTGAGGATGGTAAATGGGGACATGTAGGTAAGCATCCTTGATGTCCAGGGATACCATGTAATCCCCCTCCTCCAGGCTTGCAATAACCGCCCTGAGCGATTCCATCTTGAACTTGAATTTTTTTATGTATGTGTTCAAGGATTTCAAATTTAACATGGGTCTCACCGAACCGTCCGGTTTCGGTACCACAAACAGTGTGGAATAGTAACCCCGTCCTTGTTGAAGTAGGGGCACCTTGACTATCACCTGCTGGGAATACAGCTTGTGAATTGCCTCTAGCACAGCCTCCCTGCCTGAGGGAGTTGTCGGCAAGGCAGATTTGAGGAAACGGCGGGGGGGAGACGCCTCGAATTCCAGCTTGTACCCCTGAGATACTACTTGAAGGATCCAGGGATCCACCTGTGAGCGAGCCCACTGATCGCTGAAATTTTTGAGGCGGCCCCCCACCGTAACTGGCTACGCCTGTGGAGCCCCCGCGTCATGCGGTGGACTCAGAGGAAACGGGGGAAGAATTTTGATTCTGGGAACTGGCTGACTGGTGCAGCTTTTTCCCTCTTCCCTCGTCTCTGTGCAGAAAGGAAGCGCCTTTGACCCGCTTGCTTTTCTGAAGCCGAAAGGACCGTACTTGATAATACAGTGCTTTCTTAGGCTGTGAGGAAACCTGAGGTAAAAATTTTTCTTCCCAGCTGTTGCTGTGGATACGAGGTCCCAGAGACCATCCCCAAACAATTCCTCACCCTTATAAGGCTCTATGTGCCTTTTAAAGTCAGCATCACCTGTCCAGTGTCGGGTCTCTAATACCCTCCTGACAGAATGGACATTGCATTAATTCTGGATGCCAGCCGGCAAAATATCCCTCTGTGCATCCCTCATATATAAGACGACGTCTTTAATATGCTCTTATGTTCGCAAAATAGTATCCCTGTTTGACAGGGTCACAGACCACGCTGCAGCAGCACTATCTGCAGGTCTCAGTCTAGTACCTGAGTGTGTAAATAGTACCTGAGTGTGTAAATACAGACTTCAGGATAGCCTCCTGCTTTTTATCAGCAGGTACCTTCAAAGTGGCCATATCCTAAGACGGCAGTGCCACCTTTTTTGACAAACGTGTGAGCGCCTTATCCACCCTAGGGGATATCTCCCAGTGTAACTTATCCTCTGGCGGGAAAGGGTACGCCATCAGTAACTTTTTAGAAATTACCAGTTTCTTTAAATAGAGATGTGCACTTGAAATTTTTCGGGTTTTGTGTTTTGGTTTTGGGTTCGGTTCCGCGGCCGTGTTTTGGGTTCGACCGCGTTTTGGCAAAACCTGACCGAATTTTTTTTGTCGGATTCGGGTGTGTTTTGGATTCGGGTGTTTTTTTAAAAAAACACTAAAAAACAGCTTAAATCATAGAATTTGGGGGTCATTTTGATCCCAAAGTATTATTAACCTCAAAAACCATAATTTCCACTCATTTTCAGTCTATTCTGAATACCTCACACCTCACAATATTATTTTTAGTCCTAAAATTTGCACCTAGGTCGCTGGATGACTAAGCTAAGCGACCCTAGTGGCCGACACAAACACCGTGCCCATCTAGGAGTGGCACTGCAGTGTCACGCAGGATGGCCCTTCCAAAAAACACTCCCCAAACAGCACATGACGCAAAGAAAAAAAGAGGCGCAATGAGGTAGCTGTGTGAGTAAGATAAGCGACCCTAGTGGCCGACACAAACACCGGGCCCATCTAGGAGTGGCATTACAGTGTCACGCAGGATGGCCCTTCCAAAAAACCCTCCCCAAACAGCACATGACGCAAAGAAAAAAAGAGGCGCAATGAGGTAGCTGTGTGAGTAAGATAAGCGACCCTAGTGGCCGACACAAACACCGGGCCCATCTAGGAGTGGCACTGCAGTGTCACGCAGGATGGCCCTTCCAAAAAACACTCCCCAAACAGCACATGACGCAAAGAAAAAAAGAGGCGCAATGAGGTAGCTGTGTGAGTAAGATAAGCGACCCTAGTGGCCGACACAAACACCGTGCCCATCTAGGAGTGGCACTGCAGTGTCACGCAGGATGGCCCTTCCAAAAAACTCTCCCCAAACAGCACATGACGCAAAGAAAAAAAGAGGCGCAATGAGGTAGCTGTGTGAGTAAGATAAGCGACCCTAGTGGCCGACACAAACACCGTGCCCATCTAGGAGTGGCACTGCAGTGTCACGCAGGATGGCCCTTCCAAAAAACCCTCCCCAAACAGCACATGACGCAAAGAAAAAAAGAGGCGCAATGAGGTAGCTGTGTGAGTAAGATAAGCGACCCTAGTGGCCGACACAAACACCGTGCCCATCTAGGAGTGGCACTGCAGTGTCACGCAGGATGGCCCTTCCAAAAAACCCTCCCCAAACAGCACATGACGCAAAGAAAAAAAGAGGCGCAATGAGGTAGCTGTGTGAGTAAGATAAGCGACCCTAGTGGCCGACACAAACACCGTGCCCATCTAGCAGTGGCACTGCAGTGTCACGCAGGATGGCCCTTCCAAAAAACCCTCCCCAAACAGCACATGACGCAAAGAAAAAAAGAGGCGCAATGAGGTAGCTGTGTGAGTAAGATAAGCGACCCTAGTGGCCGACACAAACACCGTGCCCATCTAGGAGTGGCACTGCAGTGTCACGCAGGATGGCCCTTCCAAAAAACCCTCCCCAAACAGCACATGACGCAAAGAAAAAAAGAGGCGCAATGAGGTAGCTGTGTGAGTAAGATAAGCGACCCTAGTGGCCGACACAAACACCGGGCCCATCTAGGAGTGGCACTGCAGTGTCACGCAGGATGGCCCTTCCAAAAAACATTCCACAAACAGCACATGACGCAAAGAAAAATTAAAGAAAAAAGAGGTGCAAGATGGAATTGTCCTTGGGCCCTCCCACCCACCCTTATGTTGTATAAACAGGACATGCACACTTTAACCAACCCATCATTTCAGTGACAGGGTCTGCCACACGACTGTGACTGAAATGACGGGTTGGTTTGGACCCCCACCAAAAAAGAAGCAATTAATCTCTCCTTGCACAAACTGGCTCTACAGAGGCAAGATGTCCACCTCATCATCATCCTCCGATATATCACCGTGTACATCCCCCTCCTCACAGATTATCAATTCGTCCCCACTGGAATCCACCATCTCAGCTCCCTGTGTACTTTGTGGAGGCAATTGCTGCTGGTCAATGTCTCCACGGAGGAATTGATTATAATTCATTTTAATGAACATCATCTTCTCCACATTTTCTGGATGTAACCTCGTACGCCGATTGCTGACAAGGTGAGCGGCGGCACTAAACACTCTTTCGGAGTACACACTTGTGGGAGGGCAACTTAGGTAGAATAAAGCCAGTTTGTGCAAGGGCCTCCAAATTGCCTCTTTTTCCTGCCAGTATAAGTACGGACTGTGTGACGTGCCTACTTGGATGCGGTCACTCATATAATCCTCCACCATTCTTTCAATGGTGAGAGAATCATATGCAGTGACAGTAGACGACATGTCCGTAATCGTTGTCAGGTCCTTCAGTCCGGACCAGATGTCAACATCAGCAGTCGCTCCAGACTGCCCTGCATCACCGCCAGCGGGTGGGCTCGGAATTCTGAGCCTTTTCCTCGCACCCCCAGTTGCGGGAGAATGTGAAGGAGGAGATGTTGACAGGTCGCGTTCCGCTTGACTTGACAATTTTGTCACCAGCAGGTCTTTCAACCCCAGCAGACTTGTGTCTGCCGGAAAGAGAGATCCAAGGTAGGCTTTAAATCTAGGATCGAGCACGGTGGCCAAAATGTAGTGCTCTGATTTCAACAGATTGACCACCCGTGAATCCTTGTTAAGCGAATTAAGGGCTCCATCCACAAGTCCCACATGCCTAGCGGAATCGCTCCGTGTTAGCTCCTCCTTCAATGTCTCCAGCTTCTTCTGCAAAAGCCTGATGAGGGGAATGACCTGACTCAGGCTGGCAGTGTCTGAACTGACTTCACGTGTGGCAAGTTCAAAGGGCATCAGAACCTTGCACAACGTTGAAATCATTCTCCACTGCGCTTGAGACAGGTGCATTCCACCTCCTATATCGTGCTCAATTGTATAGGCTTGAATGGCCTTTTGCTGCTCCTCCAACCTCTGAAGCATATAGAGGGTTGAATTCCACCTCGTTACCACTTCTTGCTTCAGATGATGGCAGGGCAGGTTCAGTAGTTTTTGGTGGTGCTCCAGTCTTCTGTACGTTGTGCCTGTACGCCGAAAGTGTCCCGCAATTCTTCTGGCCACCGACAGCATCTCTTGCACGCCCCTGTCGTTTTTTAAAAAATTCTGCACCACCAAATTCAAGGTATGTGCAAAACATGGGACGTGCTGGAATTTGCCCATATTTAATGCACACACAATATTGCTGGCGTTGTCCGATGCCACAAATCCACAGGAGAGTCCAATTGGGGTAAGCCATTCCGCGATGATCTTCCTCAGTTGCCGTAAGAGGTTTTCAGCTGTGTGCGTATTCTGGAAATCGGTGATACAAAGCGTAGCCTGCCTAGGAAAGAGTTGGCGTTTGCGAGATGCTGCTACTGGTGCCGCCGCTGCTGTTCTTGCGGCGGGAGTCCATACATCTACCCAGTGGGCTGTCACAGTCATATAGTCCTGACCCTGCCCTGCTCCACTTGTCCACATGTCCGTGGTTAAGTGGACATTGGGTACAACTGCATTTTTTAGGACACTGGTGAGTCTTTTTCTGACGTCCGTGTACATTCTCGGTATCGCCTGCCTAGAGAAGTGGAACCTAGATGGTATTTGGTAACGGGGGCACACTGCCTCAATAAATTGTCTAGTTCCCTGTGAACTAACGGCGGATACCGGACGCACGTCTAACACCAACATAGTTGTCAAGGCCTCAGTTATCCGCTTTGCAGCAGGATGACTGCTGTGATATTTCATCTTCCTCGCAAAGGACTGTTGGACAGTCAATTGCTTACTGGAGTAGTACAAGTGGGCTTACGACTTCCCCTCTGGGATGACCATCGACTCCCAGCAGCAACAACAGCAGCGCCAGCAGCAGTAGGCGTTACACGCAAGGATGCATCGGAGGAATCCCAGGCAGGAGAGGACTCGTCAGAATTGCCAGTGACATGGCCTGCAGGACTATTGGCATTCCTGGGGAAGGAGGAAATTGACACTGAGGGAGTTGGTGGGGTGGTTTGCGTGAGCTTGGTTACAAGAGGAAGGGATTTACTGGTCAGTGGACTGCTTCCGCTGTCGCCCAAAGTTTTTGAACTTGTCACTGACTTATTATGAATGCGCTGCAGGTGACGTATAAGGGAGGATGTTCCGAGGTGGTTAACGTCCTTACCCCTACTTATTACAGCTTGACAAAGGCAACACACGGCTTGACACCTGTTGTCCGCTTTTCTGTTGAAATACCTCCACACTGAAGAGCTGATTTTTTTGGTATTTTCACCAGGCATGTCAACGGCCATATTCCTCCCACGGACAACAGGTGTCTCCCCGGGTGCCTGACTTAAACAAACCACCTCACCATCAGAATCCTCCTGGTCAATTTCCTCCCCAGCGCCAGCAACACCCATATCCTCCTCATCCTGGTGTACTTCAACACTGACCTCTTCAATCTGACTATCAGGAACTGGACTGCGGGTGCTCCTTCCAGCACTTGCAGGGGGCGTGCAAATGGTGGAAGGCGCATGCTCTTCACGTCCAGTGTTGGGAAGGTCAGGCATCGCAACCGACACAATTGGACTCTCCTTGTGGATTTGGGATTTCGAAGAACGCACAGTTCTTTGCGGTGCTTTTGCCAGCTTGAGTCTTTTCAGTTTTCTAGCGAGAGGCTGAGTGCTTCCATCCTCATGTGAAGCTGAACCACTAGCCATGAACATAGGCCAGGGCCTCAGCCGTTCCTTGCCACTCCGTGTGGTAAATGGCATATTGGCAAGTTTACGCTTCTCCTCCGACAATTTTATTTTAGGTTTTGGAGTCCTTTTTTTACTGATATTTGGTGTTTTGGATTTTACATGCTCTGTACTATGACATTGGGCATCGGCCTTGGCAGACGACGTTGCTGGCATTTCATCGTCTCGGCCATGACTAGTGGCAGCAGCTTCAGCACGAGGTGGAAGTGGATCTTGATCTTTCCCTAATTTTGGAACCTCAACATTTTTGTTCTCCATATTTTAATAGGCACAACTAAAAGGCACCTCAGGTAAACAATGGAGATGGATGGATACTAGTATACTTATGGATGGACTGCCGAGTGCCGACACAGAGGTAGCTACAGCCGTGGACTACCGTACTGTGTCTGCTGCTAATATAGACTGGATGATAATGAGATGAAATCAATATATATATATGTATGTATATATAATATCACTAGTACTGCAGCCGGACAGGTAGATAATATATTTATTAGGTAATGATGACTGATGACGGACCTGCTGGACACTGTCAGCTCAGCAGCACCGCAGACTGCTACAGTAAGCTACTATACTATAGTAGTATGTACAAAGAAGAAAAAAAAAAAAAAAACCACGGGTAGGTGGTATACAATTATGGATGGACTGCCGAGTGCCGACACAGAGGTAGCTACAGCCGTGGACTAACGTACTGTGTCTGCTGCTAATATAGACTGGATGATTGATAATGAGATGAAATCAATATATATATATGTATGTATATATAATATCACTAGTACTGCAGCCGGACAGGTAGATAATATATTTATTAGGTAATGATGACTGATGACGGACCTGCTGGACACTGTCAGCTCAGCAGCACCGCAGACTGCTACAGTAAGCTACTATACTATACTAGTAGTATGTACAAAGAAGAAAGAAAAAAAAAAACCACGGGTAGGTGGTATACAATTATGGATGGACTGCCGAGTGCCGACACAGAGGTAGCTATAGCCGTGGACTAACGTACTGTGTCTGCTGCTAATATAGACTGGATGATTGATAATGAGATGAAATCAATATATATATATGTATGTATATATAATATCACTAGTACTGCAGCCGGACAGGTAGATAATATATTTATTAGGTAATGATGACTGATGACGGACCTGCTGGACACTGTCAGCTCAGCAGCACCGCAGACTGCTACAGTAAGCTACTATACTATACTAGTAGTATGTACAAAGAAGAAAGAAAAAAAAAACCACGGGTAGGTGGTATACAATTATGGATGGACTGCCGAGTGCCGACACAGAGGTAGCTACAGCCGTGGACTAACGTACTGTGTCTGCTGCTAATATAGACTGGATGATTGATAATGAGATGAAATCAATATATATATATGTATGTATATATAATATCACTAGTACTGCAGCCGGACAGGTAGATAATATATTTATTAGGTAATGATGACTGATGACGGACCTGCTGGACACTGTCAGCTCAGCAGCACCGCAGACTGCTACAGTAAGCTACTATACTATAGTAGTATGTACAAAGAAGAAAGAAAAAAAAAAAACCACGGGTAGGTGGTATACAATTATGGATGGACTGCCGAGTGCCGACACAGAGGTAGCTACAGCCGTGGACTAACGTACTGTGTCTGCTGCTAATATAGACTGGATGATTGATAATGAGATGAAATCAATATATATATATGTATGTATATATAATATCACTAGTACTGCAGCCGGACAGGTAGATAATATATTTATTAGGTAATGATGACTGATGACGGACCTGCTGGACACTGTCAGCTCAGCAGCACCGCAGACTGCTACAGTAAGCTACTATACTATACTAGTAGTATGTACAAAGAAGAAAGACAAAAAAAAACCACGGGTAGGTGGTATACAATTATGGATGGACTGCCGAGTGCCGACACAGAGGTAGCTACAGCCGTGGACTAACGTACTGTGTCTGCTGCTAATATAGAGTCTAGACTGGATGATAAATTATTGATAATGAGATGAAATCAATATAATATCACTAGTACTGCAGCCGGACAGGTACTATATATATTTATTATGTAATGACTGATGACGGACCTGCTGGACACTGTCAGGTCAGCACAGCACCGCAGACTGCTACAGTAAGCTACTATAGTAGTATGTATAAAGAAGAATGAAAAAAAAAAAAACCACGGGTAGGTGGTATACAATATTATATATATATATATATTATATACAATTATATATATATATATATATATATATATATATATTAAACTGGTGGTGATTGATTATTAAACTGGTGGTCACTTCAGGTCACGTTGCAACTTGCAACTAGTACTCCGAGGCCTAAGCAGACAATCACAAAATATATTATTATACTGGTGGTCAGTGTGGTCACAACAATGGCAGTGTGGCACTGACTCTGGCAGCAAAAGTGTGCACTGTACGTTATATGTACTCCTGAGTCCTGCTCTCAGACTCTAACTGCTCCCCACTGTCAGTGTCTCCCCCACAAGTCAGATAATACACTTACAGTCACACTATCTATTATCTAATCTAGTATAAAATATCACTTCAGCAGCAAGTAGTATAGTAGTATACAGTATAGTAGTACTCCTCCTAATAATGCTCCCCAAAATACTGTGTCTCTCTCTTCTCTAAACGGAGAGGACGCCAGCCACGTCCTCTCCCTATGACTCTCAATGCACGTGTGAAAATGGCGGCGACGCGCGGCTCCTTATATAGAATCCGAGTCTCGCGATAGAATCCGAGCCTCGCGAGAATCCGACAGCGTGATGATGACGTTCGGGCGAGCTCGGGTTAGCCGAGCAAGGCGGGAAGATCCGAGCCTGCTTGGACCCGTGTAAAAAACCTGAAGTTCGGGCGGGTTCGGATTCAGAGGAACCGAACCCGCTCATCTCTAGTTTCTTATCGGGGGAACCCACGCTTTTTCACACTTCATTCACTCATTTGATGGGGGAACAAAACACTGCCTGCTTTTTCTCCCCACACATAAAACCCTTTTTTAGTGGTACTTGGGTTAATGTCAGAAATGTGTAACACATTTTTTATTGCCGGGATCATGTAACGGATGTTCCTAGTGGATTGTGTATATGGGATCGGTATGAAATCCCGCCAATCATAATCCCGACGGTCTATATACCGACACCCATTGACCGATGGTCGAAATCCCGACAAGGTCTAAATACCGACACGGACTAAATACCGACATGTAAAATACCGACAAGGTCTAAATACCGACATGTAAAATGCCGACAGGTCGAAATACCGACATGCATTTTTGATGTTTTTTTGTGTGTATGTCGACATAAATCAACATGGACACCATATAAAGTGTACCGCGTCCCCTCGCATGGCTCGCTGCGCTCGCCATGCTTCGGGCACGGTGCCTCGCTGCGCTCGGCACACTATTATATTCCCCCTCCAGGTCCACTGGGACGGTAAAGTATGAACAAGTCGGTTTTAATGAAAAAAATCATGAAAAACTTGTGTCGGTATTTCGACCTGTCGGCATTTTACATGTCGGTATTTAGACCTTGTCGGTATTTTACATGTCGGTATTTAGTCCGTGTCGGTATTTAGACCTTGTCGGGATTTCGACCATCGGTCAATGGGTGTCGGTATATAGTCCGTCGGGATTATGATTGGAGGTAAAGTGACTGCATCCCGTGTATATGTCTCAACCTCATCGACACTGGAGTCAGACTCCGTGTCGACATCTGTGTCTGCCATCTGAGGGAGCGGGCGTTTTTGAGCCCCTGATGGCCTTTGAGACGCCTGGGCAGGCGCGGCTGAGAAGCCGGCTGTCCCACAGCTGTTACGTCATCCAGCCTTTTATGTAAGGAGTTGACACTGTCGGTTTATACCTTCCACCTATCCATCCACTCTGGTGTCGGCCCCACAGGGGGCGACATCACATTTATCGGCATCTGCTCTGCCACCACATAAGCCTCCTCATCAAACGTGTCGACACAGCCGTACCGACACACCGCACACACACAGGGAATGCTCTGACTGAGGACAGGATCCCACACAGCCCTTTGGGGAGACAGAGAGAGAGTATGCCAGCACACACCAGAGCGCTATATAATTTAGGGATTAACACTATATTGAGTGAATTTTTCCCAATAGCTGCTTGTATATACAATATTGCGCCTAAATTTAGTGCCCCCCCTCTCTTTTTAACCCTTTGAGCCTGCAAACTACAGGGGAGAGCCTGGGGAGCTGTCTTCCAGCTGCACTGTGAAGAGAAAATGGCGCCAGTGTGCTGAGGGAGATAGCTCCGCCCCTTTTTCGCAGACTTTTCTCCCGCTTTTTTATGGATTCTGGCAGGGGTATTTATCACATATATAGCCTCTGGGGCTATATATTGTGATATATTTGCCAGCCAAGGTGTTTTTATTGCTGCTCAGGGCGCCCCCCCGCAGCGCCCTGCACCCTCAGTGACCGGAGTGTGAAGTGTGTATGAGGAGCAATGGCGCACAGCTGCAGTGCTGTGCGCTACCTTGGTGAAGACTGATGTCTTATGCCGCCGATTTTCCGGATCTCTTCTTGCTTCTGGCTCTGTAAGGGGGACGGCGGCGCGGCTCCGGGAACGAACACCAAGGCCAGTTCCATGCGGTCGATCCCTCTGGAGCTAATGGTGTCCAGTAGCCTAAGAAGCCCAAGCTAGCTGCAAGCAGGTAGGTTCGCTTCTTCTCCCCTTAGTCCCTCGATGCAGTGAGCCTGTTGCCAGCAGGTCTCACTGTAAAATAAAAAACCTAAAATAAACTTTCTTTCTAGGAGCTCAGGAGAGCCCCTAGTGTGCATCCAGCTCGGCCGGGCACAGAAATCTAACTGAGGCTTGGAGAAGGGTCATAGTGGGAGGAGCCAGTGCACACCAGGTAGTCTAAAAGCTTTCTTTTAGTTGTGCCCAGTCTCCTGCGGAGCCGCTATACCCCATGGTCCTTACGGAGTTTCCAGCATCCACTAGGACGTCAGAGAAAACACTAATATCACTGGTAGAGAAGTTCTTTTCAAAACGCAGATAGTGCTAGCCATGTGCTCATATGCGTTTCTATAATGAGTGCAGTGTGTGCGGTGCACACAGGCCCCTAGGTCTGAGGGGGCCCACACTGCACCCATATAGTATACTTACCTCTCCAGAGTTCTGCGGCGGCGGCCCTGCATTGCGGGCTAAAATCACTTTGAAAATGGCCACCGCGGCCATTTCCAAGTGGTTTGCGCATGCGCATTGGAAATGTCCCTGGGAAAAGGCGCGGGCGCCATGTTCCCGGAGACCTGCGCATGCGCAGTAGACTCTGGCATTATGCCAGAGTCTACTAGCTGTCGGTGATGAGGGGTCCCACAATGGAGGCAGCACGCGGGTCCCCTCCTCTCTTAAAACGACCCTGCATGTGCAATAGTGCAGCATATTTTTATTACACTGTAAATTGAATATTTGCTGTTTTTCTATTCTTATAATAAAGCACAAATAATATTGACTATGCAATGTAATAAAAATACACTGCACAACTGCTGAGCACAGTGGGCCATAATAGCACTATCTGCACTTTGATATTACATTGCATAGTGAATACTAATTATCTGTGTTAATTAAAAAATATAGATGGAGTCACGCTAATCGTGGCTCCGTCTGTGCCTAGGCGTCGATCGCAGCGTCTGGGGCGCGCGCGCATCCATGACGCGCACGCGCCCTATCCACTAGAATGGGAGCGTCTCTGTGCACTCTCGCGGCGGGGCTAGGCGCCTGATCGCCTAGTCCCACCAGGAGTGCAGGTATTCGATGGAGCCGCATTAGATGAGTGCAGCTCCATCTGTAGCTGCCTGTATAATTAATCAGAGTGACAGCGATTCCATACTGTCCTTAAACAACACACCCTGGTACCGCTGCTATCATCCAAGTTCCACGCTGGCTATTTCTCCTGCAGTACTGCTCCTCCGGATAAACCCGGACTGTTGCCGCAGCAGGGACAGAACAGGGAGAGAAGGGTGAGAGGGCACAGCGTCGTGCATTGTGTGGTATGTCTTGTGATATCATTCATAAGTATGGGGATCTGGACAGGTGACTAGGGGGGCTACCAGTGTGTGTGTGTGTGGGGGGGGGAGGGGGGGGGGGGTTTAGAGTTTTTAACTACCCTGTCACGGTTCCCTTCCAGGCTGGTGCAATCTACTTAAAATCTATTGCTAGCAGGTGCCGAAATGTTGCAGCCATGCTTACTGCCCCTCAGGGCCTTGGGGGCCCTAACATCATTGGGGTGTACCCATTGACTCCCCCTGTCACCAGGCCTGTCTGGTGACAGTAGGGACCGCAAGTTGTTAATCCACCAACCTGCCTGGGGTGGGCTGGCCATTTTTAAAGCTTTTGGGCCGATATCCAAACAGCCCATTAGAGCTTGTTGCGTGGGAGCTGTGGGGGTGAAGAGGGGAGGATGAAGTCAGATTCCTGGGCCCAAGACTGCTAACATTGGGGGTCATTCAGACCTGATTGCACGCTAAATTTTTTTGCTGCGCTGCGATCAGGTCAGAACTGCGCATGCGTATGCACTGCCACTGCAATGCGCAGGCACGTCATACAAGTACAAAGCGGATCGTTGCTGAGTGATGGATTTAATGAAGAATACATTCACACAGCCAATTGCAAGGAGATTGACAGGAAGAAGGAGTTTGTGGGTTTCAACTGAGCATTTTCTGTGAGTGTTTGGAAAAACGCAGGCGTGTCCAAGCATTTGCAGGGCGGGTGTCTGACGTCAATTCTGGGCCCGGAAAGACTGAAGTGATCACAGTGGCTGAGTAAGTTCTGGGCTACTCAGAAACTGCACAAAACTTTTTTGCACCGCCCGGCTGCACATGCGATCGAACACTTGCAAAGCGAAAATACACTCCCCATGTGGCTGCGACTATCTGCTCGCAACAGTGCAAAAAACCCCTAGAGAGCGATCAGGTCTGAATTAGGCCCATTATTCTTTTCCAGTCAGTAGCATTCCATATCAGACCGGAGGCAGAGCAGAGCTGTGCAATATACCTCTCCGGCAGGGCTGTCCCATTGAAGGTAACAAGGCATTAGCCTGTGCATTCAAGATCTTGAAAAAGATTTCCTTTGCGGATCTTGTTACTTACTGTCCTCATCGAAAAATATGGGGACGGCTCCTGTGAGGTCTGGAGGCCAGAAAATATGATATATTTCCAATGGGCCTAATTCAGACCTGATCATAGATGTGCTAAATTTAGCACATCTACAATCAGTCACACAGACATGCGGGGGGACGCCCAGCACAGGGCTAGTCCGCCCCGCATGTCAGGCCTGACCCCCCCCCCTCCCCCCGCACAAGTACAAAAGCATCGCACAGCGGCGATGCTCTTGTACTTGAAGTGTAGCTCCCTACCAGTGCAGCTCTTGCCTGCATTGCCTGGACCACGCCCCTAAAACGGTGGCCAAACGCCGCCGGCCTGCCCCCTCTCGCCCAGTGAACGCCTCTGCCTGTCAATCAAGCAGGGGCGATCGCAGGGCTGAGACGGCCGTTGGCTGTCTTTCAAGCGCCGGCGCACAGAGGTGCCGGCGCATGCGCAGTTCAGACCTGATTGGCTGCTGTGCGAAAACGCACAGCACTGATCAGGTCTGAATTAGCCCCAATGTCTCCTACTTTCTATATTGTTACATTCTAGAGACACCTAATGCTGCACTTAAACATGTGGAAACAGCAGTTTCTGCATATTTAAAAGGCAGATTTACCTAAGAAATAGGTCCCTAAGAGTGGAGAGCTGGTTTAGGAGCCTCAATGTGCAAGCTCAGAATATAAGAATGTGGCAAATCCCCTTTCAGATGGGCCTTATTGTGAGTTACACGGATCACAAATGTTACCAGCAAGACTTAATTTTTCCATGTACACAAATCATATAGTTTGTTTTGCTAGTTTTGGAGTTGATGATGATGTTGATGATGATGTTATAAAAGTATAAATAGAAAATTATACTTCCAATCTATCTACAGTTGTTACTTACATACACCCTTGTGTAATGAATTGTAATGGGTGAAGATTGTGCACTGCACACTGGCCCACACTGCAACCCTGCACCCATGTTCTTTAATAGTTACCTCTGGAATCCTGCAATGGCAGGACTGCACAAGTCACAGGAAAAATGGTGTGGTGGTCATATTCCTGTCAATTTGCACATGTGCAGTAGAAAATGTCTGCCGTTTCCTGGAGACCTGCACATGGGCAGTATACCCCTTGCACTGCTGACTAGAAAGGAAGCGGCACACCTACTTTATACACATAATATCCATATAGTTTCCACCAAAACACCCATATTTCTGTGCTGTATCAGCTGTATCATTAATAGACTGTGCCGCTTTCTTTTGTTTGCCACCCAGGTCAAAAATGGCCTCTCCACCTATGAGCATGAGCACTAGCACTAGTACTGTTGGTAGGAGACAAGGGCGGATTGGGATGGAAAACCAGCCCAGGAAATTTATGGAAACTGCCATAATGGGGGTGGCGTCTGTTGTGGGAGTGGAGTCTGTGGAGGGAGCATGATTCTTCCTCCTTCTGTTTGATTCTGAGTTGGGCGCAGGTTCGGCCTTCCTTGCTTGTTTTGCCTCAGTTGCATCTGTGACTTTATGCTAATGATGCTACAATGCAGTTCCCTGGTGTACATCCGTGCGTACAAATATGCAAGGACAGAGACGCCCACAGTCAGTGTCTACAGATGCTGCAATCGTGCTCTGTGCATCTTTAGACGCCACCGTCAGACATACCATTGATACTTTCACCAGCCCTATGCTAGGTGCAGATCATCCATCTGAGTATGGCCTCCAATCAGTGGCGGATTTACTGCAAGGCATCCAAAGCGCCCAGGGGTCACAGGGGCCACCGATAGGGCACTACTGAATCACTGCATTTTAGAAAACTCTGAACGCTGGCCTGTTTTAATGGTCCCGGCACGCTGTCAGTGAATGGACAGCTGCCGGGCGCCGGCTCCTCCATCGCACGCCCCCGTCACGTGTCCTCCTTCATATTGATTTGAATGAGTTGTGCGTATGACATCACAAGCATGTAGAGAGGAGCCGACCGGGACGCGAGTCAAGCATTGGCACCACTGCAGTAACAGAGCTCTCCACAGCCTTATACATTCTCTGGAAGCAGGCTGCCGTAGGAGAAGTGCGTTTGACACTCTGAAGATGCCGCACTGTCCTGCTTTGGTAGGTGAGAGGGATCATACCCTTCTTATTCCCCCTGCTCTCACCGCTGGTTAAAGCCACTGAAACTAAAAGCCAGCAGCTATAGTAAATACTTGCTGCTGGCTTGAGTATGATATGTACTTACACATTGGAGGGGACGTGAAGAGACACATGGGGGGTAATTCAGATCTGATCACAGCAGCAAATTTGTTAGCTAATGCATACCTCCCAACATGACCCTCTCCAGGAGGGACACAATGCTCTGCTCCTGGACTTTTCTCTTAATTTATTATTGCCGGCACCTGTTTTGAACAAGTTATTGGATAAGAAAGGTGTTTCAGCACTGGTGATGGCTATCATAAATTAAGAGGGAAGTCCAGGAGCAGAGCATTCTGTCCCTCCTGGAGAGGGTCATGGTGGTCATTCCGAGTTGATCGCTAGCTGCATTCGTTCACTGTGCAGCGTTGAGGCAAAAAAAAAGTCACTTCTGCGCATGCGTATGCGGCGCAATGAGCACGCGCGAAGTAATATTACAACGAATGTTGTAGTTTCACACAGGGTCTAGCGATGCTTTTTAGTTGCACTGGCTGCCACAGAGTGATTGACATGAAGTGGGCGTTACTGGGTGTCAACTGACCGTTTTCAGGGAGTGTTCGGAAAAATGCAGGCGTGCCATAAAAAACGCAGGTGTGGCTGAGCGAACGCAGGGCGTGTTGGTGACGTCAAAACAGTAACTAAACAGTCTGAAGTGATCGCAAGAGCTGAGTAGGTTTTGAGCTACTCTAAAACTGCACAAAAAAACTTTGTAGCCGCTCTGCGATCCTTTCGTTTGCACTTCTGCTAAGCTAAAATACACTCCCAGTGGGAGGCGGCATAGCGTTTGCACGGCTGCTAAAAACTGCTAGCGAGCGAACAACTCGGAATGACCACCCATGTTGGGAGATATGGCTAATGGGCAAAACCAAGTGCCCAGCAGGTGGGGCAGATATAACATGTGCAGAGAGAGTTAGATTTGAGTGGGTTATTTTGTTTCTGTGCAGGGTAAATACTGGCTGCTTTATTTTTATATTGCAATTTAGATTTTAGTATGCACACACCCCACCCAAATCTCTCTGCACATGTTATACCTGCACCCCCCCCCCCCCCTACAGTGCACATGGTTTTGCCCATTAGCTAACAAATTTGCTGCTGCGTTCAGATCTGAATTAGGCCCATGGATGTAGCATAGACGTGCAGAGGGGGCATTTGTGACATTGGAGGGGGGAAGGATACTAATGGCACATAGTGGGACATTTAGCTTTATTTGTGTGTGGTTGTAGTGTTGTCTCTGAGAATCAGTGACTGGGTATTTGTGACAGCGCGGGTTGAGTGGGTAAGTGTAACAGTGAGTGGGTATGTGTGACAGCAAAGGGTGAGTGGGAATGTGTAACAGTTAGTGGGTACGTATGACAGTGCGGGGTGAGTGGGTATGTGTGACAGCAAAGGGTAAGTGGGTATGTGTGACAGTGTGGGATACGTGGGTATGTGTAACAGTGAGTGGGTATGTGTGACAGCAAAGGGTGAGTAGGTATGTGTGACAGAGTGGGATGAGTGGGTATATGTAACAGTGAGTGGGTATGTGTGACAGTAAAGGGTGAGTGGGCATGTGTTACAGTGCGGGATGAGTGGGTATGTTTAACAGTAAAGGGTGAGTGGGTATGTGTGACAGCAAAGGGTGAGTGGGTATGTATGACAGTGTGGGAAGAGTGGGTATGTGTAACAGTGAGTGAGTATGTGTGACTGCGGGGTGAGTGGGTATGTGTGACAGGGCTGAGTTAGTGGGTATGTGTGACAGCAAAGGGTGAGTGGGTATGTGGGATGAGTATGTGTAACAGTGAGTGGGTATGTGTGACAGCAAAGGGTGAGTGGGCATGTGTTACAGTGCGGAATGAGTGGGAATGTGTGACAGTAAATGGTGAGTGGGTATGTGTGACAGTGTGGGATGAGTGGGTATGTGTAACAGTGAGTGTGTATGTGTGACAGCAAAGGGTGAGCGGGTATGTGTGACAGTGTGAGATGAGTGGGTACATGTGACAGTGCGGTGTGAGTGAGTATGTGTGGCAGTGCGGGGTGAGTGGGTATGTGTGACAGCAAAGGGTGAGTGAGTATGTATGACAGTGCAGAGTGAGTGGGTATGTATGACAGTGTGGGATGAGTGGGTATGTGTAACAGTGAGTGTGTATGTGTGACAGTGTGGGATGAGTGGGTATGTGTAACAGTGAGAGGGTACGTATGACAGTGCGGTGTGAGTGGGTGTGTGTAACAGTGAGGGGTGAGTTGGTATGTGTAACAGTGAGTGGGTATGTGTGACAGCAAAGGGTGAGTGGGTATGTGTGACAGTGTGGGTATGTGCAACAGTGTGGAATGAGTGGGTATGTGTAACAGTGAGTATGTATGTGTGACAGTAAAGGGTGAGTGAGTATACATGAGAGTGCAGTGTGAGTGGGTATATGTGACAGTGCGGGGTGACTGGGTATGTATTATAGTGTCGGGTGAGTGGGTATGTGTGACAGTGTGATATGAGTGGGTATGTGTGACAGTGCGGGGTGAGTGGGTATGTGTTACGGTGTGTGATGAGTGGGTATGTGTAACAGTGAGTATGTATGTGTGACAGTAAAGGTTGAGTGAGTATGCATGACAGTGCAGTATGAGTGGATATGTATGATAGTGTGGGGTGATTGTGTATGTTTGACAGTGCGAAGTGAGTGGGTATGTGTGACAGCAAAGGGTGAGTGGGTATGTGTGACAGTGCAGGCTGATTGGGTATGTGCAACAGTGCAGAGTGAGTGGGTATGTGCGTCACCAAAGGGTGATTGGGTATGTGTGATAGTGTGAGATGAGTGGCTATGTGAAACAGTGAGTGGTATATGTGACAGTAAAGGGTGAGTGGGTATGTGTAACAGTGTGGGTTGAGTGTGTATGTGCGACAGTAAAGGGTGAGTGGGTCTGTGTAATAGTGAGTGGGTATCTGTGACTGCAAAGAGTGAGTGGGAATGTCTGACAGTGAGTGGGTATGTGTGACAGTGTGGAATGAGTGGGTATGTGTAACAGTGGGTACGTATGACAGTGCGGGGTGGAAGGGTATGTGTGACAGTGCGGCATGAATGGGTATGTGTAAAGCATAGGGTGAGTGGGTATGTGTGACAGTGTGGAATGAGTGGGTATGTGTAACAGTGTGTGTGACAGTGTGGGATTAGTGGGTATGTGTAACAGTGAGTGGGTAAGTGTGGCAGTGTGGGGTGAGTGGGTAGGTGTGACGGTGTGTGCTGAGTGGGTATGTGTAACAGTAAGTGGGTATGTGTGACAGTACGGTGTAAGTGGGTATGTGTGACAGTGCGGGGTGAGTGGGTATGTGTGACAGTGCGGTGTGAGTGGGTATGTGTGTTAGCAAAAGGTATGTGTGACAGCAAAGGGTGAGTGGGTATGTGTAACAGTGAGTGGGTACGTATGACAGTGTGGGATGAATGGGTATGTGCAACTGTGCGTATGTATGTGTGACAGTAAAGGGTGAGTGAGTATGCATGAGAGTGCAGTGTGAGTGGGTATGTGTGACAGTGCAGGGTGACTGGGTATGTATGATAGTGTGGGGTGAGTGGGTATGTGTGACAGCAAAGGGTGAGTGGGTATGTGTGACAGTGTGGGATGAGTGGGTATGTGTAACAGTGAGTGGGTATGTGTGACAGTGTGGAATGAGTGGGTATGTGTAACAGTGAGTATGTATGTGTGACAGTAAAGGGTGAGTAAGTATGCATGAGAGTGCAGTGTGAGTGGGTATATGTGACAGTGCGGGGTGAATGGGTATGTATGATAGTGTCGGGTGAGTGGGTATGTGTGACAGCAAAGGGTAAGACGGTATGTGTGACAGTGTGATATGAGTGGGTATGTGTGACAGTGCGGAGTGATTGGGTATGTGTTACGGTGTGTGATGAGTGGGTATGTGTAACAGTGAGTATGTATGTGTGACAGTAATGGTTGAGTGAGTATGCATGACAGTGCGGTATAAGTGGGTATGTATGATAGTGTGGGGTGATTGTGTATGTTTGACAGTGCGGTGTGAGTGGGTATGTGTGACAGTGTGGAATGAGTGAGTATGTGTAACAGTAAGTGGGTATGTGTGACAGTGCAGGGTGAGTGGGTATGTGCGACAGTGCGGAGTGAGTGGGTATGTGCATCATAAAAGGGTGATTGGGTATGTGTGATAGTGTGGGATGAGTGGGTATGTGAAACAGTAAGTGCAATATGTAACAGTAAAGGGTGAGTGGGTATGTGTGACAGTGCGGGTTGAGTGTGTATGTGCGACAGTAAAGGGTGAGTGGGTCTGTGTAACAGTGAGTGGGTATCTGTGACTGCAAAGAGTGAGTGGGAATGTCTGACAATGAATGGGTATGTGTGACAGTGTGGAATGAGTGGGTATGTGTAACAGTGGGTACGTATGACAGTGCGGAGTGGAAGGGTATGTGCGACCGTGCGGGGTGAATGGGAGTGTGAAAGCATAGGGTGAGTAGGTATGTGTGACAGTGTGGAATGAGTGGGTGTGTGTAACACTGAGTGGGTATATGTGACAGTGTGAGATTAGTGGGTATGTGTAACAGTGAGTGGGTAAGTGTGGCAGTGTGGGGTGAGTGGGTAGGTGTGATGGTGTGTGTTGAGTGGGTATGTGTAACAGTAAGTGGTATGTGTGACAGGGAGGGGTGAGTGGGTATGTGTGTCAGCAAAGGGTATGTGTGACAGTGCGGTGTGAGTGGGTATGTGTGTCAGCAAAGGGTATGTGTGACAGCAAAGGGTGAGTGGGTATGTGTAACAATGAGTGGGTACGTATGACAGTGAGGGGTGAGTGGGTATGTTTAACAGTGAATGGGTATGTGTGGCAGCAAAGGGTGAGTGGGTATGTGTTACAGTGTGGGTATGTGTAACAGTGTAGGATGAGTGGGTATGTGTAACTGTGCGTATGTATGTGTGACAGTAAAGGATGAGTGAGTATGCATGAGAGTGCAGTGTGGGTATGTGTGACAGTGCAGGGTGACTGGGTGTGTATGATAGTGTGGGGTGAGTGGGTATGTGTGACAGCAAAGGGTGAGTGGGTATGTGTGACAGTGTGGTTATGTGTGACAGTGTGAGTGAGTAGGTATGTGTAACAGTGAGTGGGTATGTGTGACATTAAAGGGTGAGTGGGTATTTGTGACAGTGTGGGATGAGTGGGCATGTGTAACAGTGAGTGCGTATGTGTGACAGTGTGGAATGAGTGGGTATGTGTAACAGTGAGTGGGTATGTGTGACAGTAAAGGGTGAGTGAGTTTGCGTGATAGTGCGGGGTGAGTGGGTATGTATGACAGAGTGGGGTGAGTGGGTATGTGTGACAGTGTGGTATGAGTGGGTATGTGTGACAGTGAGTGGGTATGTGTGACAGCAAAGGGTGAGTGTGTATGTGTGACAGAGTGGGATGAGTGGGTATGTGTAACAGTGAGTGCGATGTGAGTGGGTATGTGTGACAGTGTGGGTTGAGTGGGCATGTGTAACAGTGAGTGGTTATGTGTAACAGTGAGTGTGTATGTGTGGCAGTATAGGGTGAGTAGCAGTAGCGGATCTTGCCACGGGCAAGCAGGACTTTTGCCCGGGGCGCCGCCTTCCGGAGGGCGCTGCACCGTGGCAAGATCCGCCACTGCTGCCCGCTGTGTCCCCCGTCCGCCTCCGCTGCCCGCTGCCGTCCCCGTCCGCCTCCTGTGAAGGGAACTAGACGCTATGCGTCTAGTTTCCCTTCGTGGAGAGTAACTTTGCTGAGCGGTGCGCGATGACGTCATCGCGCACCGCACAGCAAAGGTCCTGTCCATGAAGGGAACTAGACGCATAGCGTCTAGTTTCCCTTCGTGGAGAGGACCTTTTGCTGTGCGGTGCGCGATGACGTCATCGTGCACCGCTCAGCATTCAAGCGGCGCTAGCAATGTACAGGGGGCGTAACTGACCATGCCCCCTGTATTAGGCCACACCCCTTTTCCTGCCCGGGGCGCAGAGCGCCCTTGAACCGGCCCTGGTGAGTAAGTATGTGTGACAGTGTGGGATGAGTGGGAATGTGTAACAGTGAGTGGGTACGTTTGACAGTACGGGATGAGTGGGTATGTGCAACAGTGAATGGGTATGTGTGGCAGCAAAGGGTGAGTGGGTATGTGTTACAGTGTGGGTATGTGTAACAGTGTGGGATGAGTGGGTATGTGTAACTGTGCATATGTATGTGTGACAGTAGAGGGTGAGTGAGTATATGTGACAGTGCGGGGTGAGTGGGTATGTGTGACAGAGTGGGGTGAGTGGGTATGTGTAACAACAAAGGGTGAGTGGGTATGTGTGACAGTGTGGGATGAGTGGGTATGTGTGACAGTGTGGGATGAGTGGGTATGTGTAACAGTGAGTGTGTATGTGCGACAGCAAAGGGTGAGTGTGTATGTGTGATAGTGTGAGATGTGTAGGTATGTGTAACAGTGAGTGAGTATGTGTGATAGTACAGGGTGAGTGGGTATGTGTGACAGTGCGGGGTGAGTGGGTATGTATGACAGTGTGGGATGAGTGGGTATGTGTAACAGTGAGCTGGTATGTGTGACAGTAAAGGGTGAGTAGGTATGTGTGACAGTGAGTAGGTATATGTGATAGTGTGGGATGAGTGGGTATGTATGACAGTGAGGGATGAGTGGGTATGTGTAACAGTGAGTTGGTATGTGTGACAGTAAAGGGTGAGTGGGTATGTGTAACAGTGAGTGGGTACGTATGACAATGCGGGGTGAGTGGGTATGTGTAACAGTGAGGGGTGAGTGGGTATGTGTGACAGTGTGGGATGAGTGGGTATGTGTAACAGTGAGTGGGTATGTGTGACAGTGCGGTGTGAGTGGGTATGTGTGACAGCAAAGGGTGAGTGGGTACGTGTGACAGTGGGTATGTGTGACCTCTCTGAAGGCACAGTACTATGTACAGAATACACCTCAGTGTGCTTCAGGAAGTAAATATTTTTTGCTTATACGCAATATGGAAAGGCATCGTTTATGCAAACATAGCTTATGTCCAGCTTTCTGGCCACTGATCCTTGGTAGAAGAGAGAAAACAATTACAGAGTACACAACTCTTGTAATGCAAAGCTATCGAGCTACAGTACAAGTTAGTTGAGAACAGAGGGGGTCATTCCGAGGTGATCGCTCGCTAGCAGTTTTTAGCAGCCGTGGAAACGCTATGCCGCCGCCCATTGGGGAGTGTATTTTAGCTTAGCAGAAGTGTGAACGCATGTGCAGCCGAGCTGTGCAAAAACATTTTGTGCAGTTTCAGAGTAGCTCTGAACCTATTCAGCGCTTGCGATCACTTCAGCCTATACGTGTCTGGATTTGACATCATACACCCGCCCAGCGAACGCCCAGCCACGCCTGCGTTTTTTCAGACACACCTGCGTTTTTATAAACACTCCCTGAAAACGGTCAGTTGACACCCAGAAACGCCGCCTTCCTGTCAATCTTCTTGCGGCCATCGGTGTGAAGGAAAACTTCGCTAGAACCTGAGCACAACCACAAAGGGCTTTGTACCCGTACGTCGAGCGTGCGCATTGCGGGCCATATGCATGCGCATAAATGCCATTTTTTTCACCTGATCGCTGCGCTGCGAAAATCGGCAGCGAGTGATCAACTCGGAATAACCCCCAGAATCCCTAGCTGGTTTGTGCAGGGGGAAAGCGGTGATATATTATAAATAGGATTTAGGAGCTACAGAAAACTGCAACCAAAAAGTTATTGAAGTGTTAAAGGGTAAAGTATTTCTCCTCAAAAAAAAAACAATTAGCTGAAATCTTACAAAGCCGACTTTTCTGCACTGTTAATCACATTTTCTCTAATTTTCTCTTAATTTCAGGCTGCAAAATGTATGAGAGACAGTTATCCAATCAATCAGGACTGTAATAATTGAATCTTCTTTATCTTTCTCCCCTCTCCCTTCCGGGGATGAAGTCATAAAGTCGGCAACTATGTATAAGCTTAATCTTTAAAAGGGAACAATCACATCTGTTTAGTAAACACTTAGGGCAGGCAACAGAAATCTTTGGGCTCTGCACATTCATGTGTTTTGATTTCCCTATCCCATACCTCCCAAAGGTCCCGATTTTCACTGTGTAGTCCCATTTTTTGGGCACTGTCCTGCTGTCCCACCTGCTGGCCACAGTGTCCTGCGGTGGGGGTGGGTGGGGGGTGGGGAGGAAGGGGGGGGGGGGGAGTTGTGAGGTTCCCCGTCACTCACTGGCCTGGGCTCCAGTGAATAGATGTGCACAGTGTCTATTCTTGGGAGTCAGAGGGACTGGGGGCATGCCAGCAGCTTATAGAGCACTGGGCATGCTTCCATAGTGAGCGGGAATGCCAGGCTCGCAAGCCATGCCCCTTCCAGGGAGTGTGGGCGCGGCTGTGCTACGCAGAAGTCTCAACTTCCTGTTTAACAATGTTGGGAGGTATGCTATCCCTTCCTAGTAGGTACATGCTGGTCAGCCATTGGCTAATCGCCCCTGTTCTCTTCAGTCTCATCACCCCTGTGTCTCTCAGTCTTATCCCCCTTGTTTCTCTCTAGCCTCATCCTTGCCTGTGTTGCTCCAGCCTCAACCCCTTCGCTGTAGCCTCATTCTCATATATGTCACTCAAGCACTATACCTGCTATGTCTCTCCAGCGGTATGCGGTTAGCATACCACCCGTCGGGATCCTGGCTGTCACAATACTGATGCCGAGATCTCGACGGGGGCACCATACCATGAGGTAGGTGATTCCCCCTCTATGGGTGTCCACGACACCCATAGAGGGACAATAGATCCTGTCCACCAAGTCCGCAAGACGCCTGCTGGAATTCCACTGCTCGGGATGCCGATGTTGGTATACTGGCAATTGGCATCCCGTATGGCGGGATATCATACCGAACCCTCTCCAGCACCATCGGTCTCTAGCAGGAACGTGCAGTCAGGGGAGGCAGTGCCTCCCCTGTCATAATGATTAAAATAATAAAAAGAAGATACTTATAACACAGTCTGTTATAAATATCTTTTTTTACTATTTTAATAATTCCTCCCCCCCCTTCCCCGTGGCTGCGTGTGAGGGACAGGTGGGAGGCAGCGGCAGCGGGAGAGGTGCCTCCCGCTGCTAACATTATAGTCCGGGCAGGGGGTGGGGCGGCGCAGCAATGGGCTGTGAAAACCCATTGCAAACACATGGGGAAGCGGTACCTTTACTGATGCCTCAATGACAGGGGCGTGCATTCAGCCCCGATGAATGCACGCCCCTGTCAGACCCCCAGATTTGATTGGCCCAGCGGATCCAGTGCTGGATCCGCTGTCCAATCCCCCCGTCCCCGGCTGCAGCAGGCGCCGTGGCCTGTGTGGGAGCCCGCTGCAGCCGGCGTCACTGAATGACACTAGAGGTCATAATTGACCCCTAGTGTCTGAGCGGCGCTGAGGAGGCGGCGGCCGGAGACGGAGGACAGCGCAGCTGGAGCGGTAAGTATGTGTGTGTATTTTTTTTTTATGTGTTTGCGGCGCTACGGGGGCACTGGCACAGCTAGGGGGCAAAGCAAATGGGGGCACAGCAACTAGGGGCACTGCTACAAAGGGCACGGCTATAAGGGGCACAGCAACTGGGGGCACTGCTACAAGGGGCACAGCTACAGGGGGCACTGCTATAAGGGGCACAGCTACAGGGGGCACAGCAACTGGGGGCACAGCAATTGGGGACACAGCAACTAGGGGCACAGCAACTGGGGGCACTGCTACAATGGGCACAATAACTGGGGGCACAGCTAGGGGGCACAGTTACAGGGGGCACAGCTACTGGGGCAAAGCTACAGGGGGCACAGATACTGAGGGCACAACTACAGGGGTCAACTACTGGGGGCACAGCGAGGGGGCACAGCAACTGGGGTCACAACTACAGGGGTCACAACTACTGGGGGCACAGCAACTGGGAGCACAACTACTGGGGGCACAGCGAGGGGGCACAGCAACTGGAGGCACAACTACAGGGGTCACAACTACTCAAGGCACTGCTACAGGGGGCAAAGCTACAGTGGGCACAGCTACAAGGGGCACAGCTACTGGGGGCAAAGCTACAGGGGGCACAGCAACTGGGGGCACAACTACAGGGGTCAACTACTGGGGGCACAGCGAGGGGTCACAGCAACTGGGGTCACAACGACTGGGGGCACAGCTACAGGGGTCACAGCTACAAGGGGCACAGCGACTGGGGGCACAACTACTGGGGTCACAACTACAGGGGGCACTGCTACTGGGCTCACAACTTTTGGGGGCACCTGCTTCATCCTCCCAGCCAGCAGCAGCACTCTCTCCTGCCTGTGCTAACGTCTTTCCGCATCAGTGAGTGCATAATATTCAATTATTTCTCTCTCTCTCTCTCTCTCTCTCTCTCTCCTCCTGTGGATTACTTCGTTTGTAAGTATAATTTTAATTTTTACAGGTACCGGCCCTATTGGATTCTACATGGACAAGTGGACGTGACTGGCGTGGGATGTAGGTAAGTATGTGAGAGTGTGTTTTAATAAATTTTTACTTTCACGGTGTGTGTGCTGGTACTTGAGATTCTCCAAGTACCAGCAAGCGGGGGAGGCTTGCTGGGCCTTGTAGTTCCACAACAAAAAACAATATTCTTTTTTTAACACACTTATGGCTATCAGCCTGGCACCCACCACCCAGGGGTGCCGGGGACAGCCTCGGGCTTCACCCCTGGCCCTTGGGTGTCTGGAGGGGGGTGGATCCCTTGATTTAAGGGGTCCCCACTCCTCCAGGGAACCCCGGCCAGGGGTGACTAGTTTGGGGGGTAATGCCACGGCCGCAGGGACCTACATAAATGTGTCCCCCGGCTGTAGCATTATGTCCCTGGCTAGAGGAGCCCGGTGCTGGTTTTAAAAATACGGGGTACCCCTACATCTTTTGTCACCCGTATTTTTGGAACCAGGACCGGACTAAGAGCCCGATGCTGGTTGTCTAAATACGGGGAACCCCTGTCCAATTTCCCCCCAGTATTTAATAGTGATGAGCGGGTTCGGATCCTCGGGATCCGAACCCGCATGAACTTCACCTTTTTTTTCACGGGTCCGAGCGACTTGGATCCTCCCGCCTTGCTCGGTTAACCCAAGCGCGCCCGAACGTCATCATCCCGCTGTCGGATTCTCGCGAGATTCGGATTCTATATAAGGAGCCGCGCGTCGCCGCCATTTTTCACTCGTGCATTTGAAATGATAGTGAGAGGACGTGGCTGGAGTCTTCTCACTTTGTTTCAGGGGGCTGCAAATATCTTTATTCTAGGGACCAGCAGTATTATAGGATATATATTATATTTAAACAAGGGAGCGCTGAAAACAGGGTCAATTTAAATAACACATTTATTACAATCCACATATAGACAGCAAATAAAATCAAGGATAATATCCGGATATTAAAACAATATAGTGCACTTTTTATTCAGTCCCATGCCCTGAGCTCAAATTAATAAATGTCTATTGACGTAGACAGATCCGTTCAATCTCCGCTGGTTCACATTAATTGTGTCTAGCTGTAACCATGTTGTTTTGAAAGTAGGATTGGTTTAAACAAAACAACCTTTTTATTATTTGTATCCAGCCAAGTTGTATCAATCACTGGAGAGGCTCCTTAATATGTAACAGTAGGGGGAGAGCGCTGTGTAGTGAGTGAATGCACAGCGGTATGCTACGACCCCTACGTCCCAGCCGCAGCGCGTCCTTGAAGGGATACTCACAGCCGCCTCGGCTTCCCTCGGGGTGCGGACCATTTTTCGCTCGGCCCTGCTATTGCTTTGTCCCCGGTCAGGTTTCCACAACACTCTGTGCGGCAATGGGATCAGTTTGTGAAGGAGCTCCGGGCACCGGAATCCAAGTAGTGAACGCCCCTCTTACGCGTTTCTCCGCCCACGGGGCCAGCGGTTTCGTCAGAGAATTATCCCAGCAGTATAGCCAGTCCCTTTTTAAACTGGGATAAGCCAATCATTATACTAATTGATTAGATTTCACTCAGCTGTTATAAATACATGGAACTTACTTAATATAATCATTTAGATTCATTTAAAAACATATAAGAAGTTTCAACAGTTTCTTATGGTGGTATATACACAATAAAACATCATCCAACAGACGTATATACATATGTTCGATTTGAACAAAATAAATAATTTTAATTTAACTTAATTATACTTAATTATCTAAGACTGACCAGGAGAGAATCAAATAATTATTGGAGGGTGGTCTTCTGTTTGCCGGCGGTCGGGCTCCCGGCGCTCAGTATACCGGCGCCGGGAGCCCGACAGCCGGAATACCGACAATTATTTTCCCTCGTGGGGGTCCACGACCCCCATAGAGGGAGAATAAAATAGTGTGGCGCGCGTAGCGCGCCACCGTGCCCGTAGCGTGGCGAGCGCAGCGAACCCGCAAGGGGCTCATTTGCGCTCGCCAAGCTGTCGGTAAGCCGGCGGTCGGGCTCCCGGCGCCGGGATGCTGGTCGCCGGGAGCCCGACCGCCGGCCAGCCGTAGTGAACCCTTATTGGAAGCTAGTTCACAAACAAAGCACACTTGTGGCTCAGAGGAATCTTCACCAACACATAACATACATAGCATCCAAAGCCATGGGATCAATTCCATCTCATACCCAATTTTCTATCAAAATCATTTTTAAGACATGTATAACTTAATTATTATTATTTTCGCACCTCCATGATCTACTACACATATATCTTTAATATTTCAGTAGATGCCTAATAATATTGTATATCTCATAATTCCATTGATATAATATAAACAACTTATTCACACTTTTAAAAATATATTAAGGGATTATTAGATCAGCGTAAAGCAGAAATATATTTATATATTTTTTCAGATGAACAGGGACTAGCTCCCACCATAATAATTATCATTATCTGAGAACTAAAATTCATTTTAGTATAAGATCTTCTCCTATTAGCAGAGATTTTTAATCATAAAAGAGCCGGAGTTTATTGGAAACAAGGAGGAAAGGAGGGGAAGAGAGGAGGGTAACCAACACCCCCTATACAATTATACCTGGAATCTAACAGCCTCCAATGTTATTCAGTTCGATATTCTCGTTGAGGCCGTCCGGGGTGAGGGTCCCCAACGAGAAAATCCAGAACGCCTCCCTTGTGCACAGGCGATTAAATCTATCACCTCCTCTTGGGGTAGGCGCTATAAATTCAATGCCCTGCACCTTAAGTACATTAACTTCCCCAGCATGACAACATACTACATGTTTTGAGAGGCTGTGCTTATAATTTTTCTTTATTACATTCCTTCTATGTTCAAGGAACCTTGTGTTCAAACTCCTAGTGGTCCTTCCCACATATTGTTTACCACAAGCACAGCTAATCAAATATATGACAAATGTCTGTTGACAATTAATGATCGTTTCTATCTCAAACTTCTGTCCCGAAGTAAAAGACTCAAAGGATGCACTTCTGTTAACAACATGTGGGCAGGTAAAAAATTCTTTCTGCCACACTTGTAACAACCTTTTAATGTTGTAAGCCAATTATCAGATAGAGACGTTACTTTTCTCTGTCCTTGATAAAAACTTGGCGAGATATAATTCTTAACATTATTCGCTTTCCGGAAAACTACTTTTATTGACTCACCCAAACATGGATAGAGTGTAGCATCCAGTTTAAGAATTTCAAAATTCTTAGTTAACACATTCTTGATTTCCTTAGAGCAGGTATTATATTTAGTTATAAATGGAAGTATCTTATCATCATTCGCAAATACATCAGCGGATTTAGTCCTAACACCCTTAGTATTGGACAAAAGAGAACACCTATCTCTAAGTGCTGCTTTCTCCAATGACCTCTCCAGTAATCCCAACGGGTAACCTTGATCCAAAAAGGCATTAGTTAATATGGCAGCATGTTCATGGAAACCACTTAGTTCAGTACAATTCCTCCTCATCCTTAAATATTGTCCAGCTGGTATATTATATTTCCATTTCTGATTGTGGCAGCTATTATAGTTCAAATAGCCATTACAATCAACCTCCTTTCTATAAGTATTAGTTTCTATCCTACCTTCCCTGACCGAGAGGGCGATATCCAGATAATTTATGTGTGTAGGGTGACAAGAATGTGTAAATTTAAGTCCAAAAGTGTTAGAATTAATATAAGACATGAAAGAAGAAACACTAGAAACCCCATCCCAAATAATAAAAAGATCATCTATGTACCGACCATATAGCACCAGGTTCGCCCTATATGGACCCCCCCAGAGATATTCCTCTTCGAAGAGGCCCATATATAAATTAGCAAAGCTAGGGGCAAACCTGGTGCCCATGGCGGTACCGTGCACTTGAAGATAAAACTGTGAATCAAATAAAAAATAGTTGTGAGCTAAAATATATTCAATTGACTCTAATACAAACTCACGTCATTCTGGCATCAATCCCACATCAGTATTGAGGTAGTGACGACAGGCTTCTGTACCCTCACTATGAGGGATGTTGGTATAAAGCGATTCTACATCGTAAGTCAAAAAGACATAGTCCTGTTTCCACTCCATCCCTCCCACTAGATTTAAAAAGTGGGTGGTATCCCTGATGTGAGATCGAAGACCCGTGACGTGAGTCTGTAAAAATGAGTCAACGAATGCTGATAGGTTAGAAGTGAGGGACCCAACACCAGAAATTATGGGACGACCAGGTGGTGCTACCAAGGATTTGTGAATTTTGGGATGGTGATAATAAGTGGGGATAATAGGATGAGGGTTGAAAAGAAACATAAATTCATCTTTAGTAATCGCTCTCTCGGTCAGGGCCTTGTCCAGGAGGGTCCTGAGCTCAAGTGTATATTTCTCAGTGGGATTCACACCTAATTTATGATAATAATCCCTATTAGAAAGCTGCCTATCTGCCTCTTCTAAATAGGAGGATGTATCCTGTATTACAACCTCCCCCCTTTATCTGCATTTTTAATTATAATATTTTTATCCTTTCTTAAAGTGGTTAGGGCTCGACGTTCATTTCTATTTAGATTATCATTCCTTTTTCCTTTTCTCTTTTTGTCCCTCTTAAAATTCAGACTTCTTTCTAAATTTCCTATTCCCTTCTACTTTTTCTGCTAAGTCAAATAATTTGGTGGGCTGGTTTATACATGATGATTCTCCTTTACTCTCTAACAACAGAAAGTTTAGTGCAGATAAACAGTTATCATCATCCTCATTCAATATTATTGGCACACCTTCAATTTCTTAACTTTTCAGAGATTTATTGATAAAATATCTCTTACGACAAAGATCTCTCGTAAATTTATTAAGTGCTACAAATAATTCAAAAATATCTGGCTGTGCTGATGGTGCGAATTTCAAGCCCTTAGAAATAACTGCTTTCACATGTTCACTAAGGGTTCTAGAAGACAAGTTATAAATCCCTTTATTTCTTAACCTAGTTTTACGTTTTTGACTTTGTATCTTCTTTCCTCCTTTACATCCTCTACCTCTTCTCTTGACCTTTTTGGGGTAGTGCTTGATTGAAGTTGTTCGAACCTGTTCTGTGTTTCCCATCTCTGCCTCTCCCTTTGTCCTAAAAAAAGTTTGGGGGGTGCCTTCTTTATCTTTATTCATCATACCTCTTTCAACTCTGTACCCCTCTTTTGGTCTTGCTCCTCTCTCTTCATACCTTATCCTCTCCCTATTTGGTGAACTGATATTTCTTCCACTGTGATAAGTGGAATGATAATCCATCGACCCTCCTTTCTTCCCATACACACGCTCGGTCTCCTCATACCGATTTCTATGGACCCCCTGGTATAAATGGTTTCCCTGCTGTACAAATTGCTTAGTCCTTCTCTCTGTTTTCGTATCTCTATACACGGGTGTCCTGTCCCTCTTTGTAATCTGATGTTTTGAATAACCATTATAATTACCCTTTCTATTGTTTTTATCCACATAGTAATTATCTTTCCTGTCATCTTTTTTATTATATGTCCTCACTTTATCTGCTCTATAATCATTATTATCCCTTTCTAATTTTTTCTTTTTAAAAAGGATAAGTGAATGTTCAAAATCATTAATTTTATCATTGAGCAATCCATCTCTTTCTTTAAATTCTTTACTATTCTCATGTGGTTTCAAAAGATCTTGTACTCTCTCTATCTCCTCTGAGATTTTATGTACCTTTTCTTTTCTATAATTAATTAACAATTTTATCAATGAAAAAGAACAACAATCAAGGATCTCATTCCATTCCTTGGTTAGGCATGCATCATCCTTAAATGAACAAGACTTAAATACCCGTAATCCCCTTGGATTATATCTCGCCAAGTTTTTATCAAGGACAGAGAAAAGTTACGTCTCTATCTGATAATTGGCTTACAACATTAAAAGGTTGTTACAAATGTGGCAGAAAGAATTGTTTGACCTGCCCACATGTTGTTAACAGAAGTGCATCCTTTGAGTCTTTTACTGCGGGACAGAAGTTTGAGATAGAAACGATCATTAATTGTCAACAGACATTTGTCATATATTTGATTAGCTGTACTTGTGGTAAACAACATGTGGGAAGGACCACTAGGAGTTTGAACACAAGGTTCCTTGAACATAGAAGGAATGTAATAAAGAAAAATTATAAGCACAGCCTCTCAAAACATGTAGTATGTTGTCATGCTGGGGATGTTAATGTACTTAAGGTGCAGGGCATTGAATTTATAGCGCCTACCCCAAGAGGAGGTGATAGATTTAATCGCCTGTGCACAAGGGAGGCGTTCTGGATTTTCTCGTTGGGGACCCTCACCCCGGACGGCCTCAACGAGAATATCGAACTGAATAACATTGGAGGCTGTTAGATTCCAGGTATAATTGTATAGGGGGTGTTGGTTACCCTCCTCTCTTCCCCTCCTTTCCTCCTTGTTTCCAATAAACTCCGGCTCTTTTATGATTAAAAATCTCTGCTAATAGGAGAAGATCTTATACTAAAATGAATTTTAGTTCTCAGATAATGATAATTATTATGGTGGGAGCTAGTCCCTGTTCATCTGAAAAAATATATAAATATATTTCTGCTTTACGCTGATCTAATAATCCCTTAATATATTTTTAAAAGTGTGAATAAGTTGTTTATATTATATCAATGGAATTATGAGATATACAATATTATTAGGCATCTACTGAAATATTAAAGATATATGTGTAGTAGATCATGGAGGTGCGAAAATAATAATAATTAAGTTATAAATGTCTTAAAAATGATTTTGATAGAAAATTGGGTATGAGATGGAATTGATCCCATGGCTTTGGATGCTATGTATGTTATGTGTTGGTGAAGATTCCTCTGAGCCACAAGTGTGCTTTGTTTGTGAACTAGCTTCCAATAATTATTTGATTCTCTCCTGGTCAGTCTTAGATAATTAAGTATAATTAAGTTAAATTAAAATTATTTATATTGTTCAAATCGAACATATGTATATACGTCTGTTGGATGATGTTTTATTGTGTATATACCACCATAAGAAACTGTTGAAACTTCTTATATGTTTTTAAATTAATCTAAATGATTATATTAAGTAAGTTCCATGTATTTATAACAGCTGAGTGAAATCTAATCAATTAGTATAATGATTGGCTTATCCCAGTTTAAAAAGGAACTGGCTATACTGCTGGGATAATTCTCTGATGAAACCGCTGGCCCCGTGGGCGGAGAAACGCGTGTAAGAGGGGCGTTCACTACTTGGATTCCGGTGCCCGGAGCTCCTTCACAAACTGATCCCATTGCCGCACAGAGTGTTGTGTAAACCTGACTGGGGACAAAGCAATAGCAGGACCGAGCGAACAACGGTACGCACCCCGAGGGAAGCCGAGGCGGCTGTGAGTATCCCTTCAAGGACGCGCTGCGGCTGGGACGTAGGGGTCATAGCATACCGCTGTGCATTCACTCACTACACAGCGCTCTCCCCCTACTGTTACATATTAAGGAGCCTCTCCAGTGATTGATACAACTTGGCTGGATACAAATAATAAAAAGGTTGTTTTGTTTAAACCAATCCTACTTTCAAAACAACATGGTTACAGCTAAACACAATTAATGTGAACCAGCGGAGATTGAACGGATCTGTCTACGTGAATAGACATTTATTAATTTGAGCTCAGGGCATGGGACTGAATAAAAAGTGCACTATATTGTTTTAATATCCGGATATTATCCTTGATTTTATTTGCTGTCTATATGTGGATTGTAATAAATGTGTGATTTAAATTGACCCTGTTTTCAGCGCTCCCTTGTTTAAATATAATCTATGCTTCTTGGGAATTGGTGGAACAGTACCACCGGTGGGAGCAGCAGAGATTAGGTGCTTTTAATTATTGGTAGTAATTAACAGATTTCTTGGTGGTTTAATCATAGAGCGCTGTTTTTTAGATTTATTCAGTATTATAGGAGTACAGTGCAGAGTTTTGCTGACCAGTGACCACCAGTATTATACGTTCTCTGCCTGAAAAACGCCCCATATCTGTGCTCATTGTGCTGCACATATCTGTGCTCACACTGCTTTATTGTGGGGACTGGGGACCACCAGTATATTATATAGGAGGAGTACAGTGCAGAGTTTTGCTGACCAGTGACCACCAGTATTATACCTTCTCTGCCTGAAAAACGCTCCATATCTGTGCTCAGTGTGCTGCATATATCTGTGCTCACCCTGCTTTATTGTGGGGACTGGGGACCACCAGTATATTATATAGGAGGAGTACAGTGCAGAGTTTTGCTGACCAGTGACCACCAGTATTATACGTTCTCTGCCTGAAAAACGCTCCATATCTGTGCTCAGTGTGCTGCATATATCTGTGCTCACACTGCTTTATTGTGGGGACTGGGGACCACCAGTATATTATATAGGAGTACAGTGCAGAGTTTTGCTGACCAGTGACCACCAGTGTTATACGTTCTCTGCCTGAAAAACGCTCCATATCTGTGCTCAGTGTGCTGCATATATCTGTGCTCACACTGCTTTATTGTGGGGACTGGGGACCACCAGTATATTATATAGGAGGAGTACAGTGCAGAGTTTTGCTGACCAGTGACCACCAGTATTATACGTTCTCTGCCTGAAAAACGCTCCATATCTGTGCTCAGTGTGCTGCATATATCTGTGCTCACACTGCTTTATTGTGGGGACTGGGGACCACCAGTATATTATATAGGAGGAGTACAGTGCAGAGTTTTGCTGACCAGTGACCACCAATATTATACGTTCTCTGCCTGAAAAATGCTCCATATCTGTGCTCAGTGTGCTGCATATATCTGTGCTCACACTGCTTTATTGTGGGGACTGGGGACCACCAGTATATTATATAGGAGGAGTACAGTGCAGAGTTTTGCTGACCAGTGACCACCAGTATTATACGTTCTCTGCCTGAAAAATGCTCCATATCTGTGCTCAGTGTGCTGCATATATCTGTGCTCACACTGCTTTATTGTGGGGACTGGGGACCACCAGTATATTATATAGGAGGAGTACAGTGCAGAGTTTTGCTGACCAGTGACCACCAGTATTATACGTTGATCTATTACTGGCATATAATTCCACACATTAAAAAATGGAGAACAAAAATGTGGAGGGTAAAATAGGGAAAGATCAAGATCCACTTCCACCTCGTCCTGAAGCTGCTGCCACTAGTCATGGCCGAGACGATGAAATGCCATCAACGTCGTCTTCCAAGGCCGATGCACAATGTCATAGTAGAGAGCATGTAAAATCCAAAAAAATAAAGCTCAGTAAAATGACCCAAAAATCTAAATCAAAATCGTCTAAGGAGAAGCGTAAACTTGCCAATGAGCCATTTACGACACGGAGTGGCAAGGAACGGCTGAGGCCCTGGCCTATGTTCAAGGCTAGTGGTTCAGCTTCACCTGAGGGTGGAAGCAGTCATCCTCCTGCTAGAAAACTTAAAAGAGTTAAGATGGCAAAAGCACAGCAAAGAACTGTGCGTTCTTCTAAATCACAAATCCCCAAGGAGAGTCCAATTGTGTCGGTTGCGATGCCTGACCTTCCCAACACTGGACGGGAAGAGGTTGCGCCTTCCACCATTTGCACGTCCCCTGCAATTGCTGGAAGGAGCACCCGCAGTCCAGTTCCTGATAATCAAATTGAAGATGTCACTGTTGAAGTACACCAGGATAAGGATAATGGGTGTTGCTGGCGCTGGGGAGGAAATTGACAAGGAGGATTCTGATGGTGAGGTGGTTTGTTTAAGTCAGGCACCCGGGGAGACACCTGTTGTCCGTGGGACGAATATGGCCATTGACATGCCTGGTCAAAATACAAAAAAAAATCACCTCTTCGTTGTGGAATTATTTCAACAGAAATGCGGACAACTGGTGTCTAGCCGTGTGTCGCCTTTGTCAAGCTGTAATAAGTAGGGGTAAGGACGTTAACCACCTAGGAACATCCTCCCTTAAACGTCACCTTGACCGCATTCATCAGAAGTCAGTGACAAGTTCAAAAACTTTGGATGACAGCGGAAGCAGTCCACTGACCACTAAATCCCTTCCTCTTGTAACCAAGCTCCTGAAAACCACACCACCAGCTCCCTCAGTGTCAATTTCCTCCTTACACAGGAAAGCCAATAGTCCTGCAGGCCATGTCACTATCAAGTCTGACAAGTCCTCTCCTGCCTGGGATTCCTCCGATGCATCCTTGAGTGTAACGCCTACTGCTGCTGGCGCTGCTGTTGTTGCTGCTGGGAGTTGATCGTCATCCCAGAGGGGAAGTCGGAAGACCACTTGTACTACATCCAGTAAGCAATTGACTGTCCAACAGTCCTTTGCGAGGAAGATTAAATATCACAGCAGTCATCCTGCTGCAAAGCGGATAACTCAGGCATTGGCAGCCTGGGCGGTGAGAAACGTGTGTCCGGTATCCACTGTTAATTCACAGGCAACTAGAGACTTGATTGAGGTACTGTGTCCCCGGTACCAAATACCATCTAGGTTCCATTTCTCTAGGCAGGCGATACCGAAAATGTACACAGACGTCAGAAAAAGAGTCACCAGTGTCCTAAAAAATGCAGTTGTACCCAATGTCCACTTAACCACGGACATGTGGACAAGTGGAGCAGGGCAGACTCAGGACTATATGACTGTGACAGCCCACTGGGTAGATGTATTGCCTCCTGCAGCAAGAACAGCAGCGGCGGCACCAGTAGCAGCATCTCGCAAACGCCAACTCGTTCCTAGGCAGGCTACGCTTTGTATCACCGCTTTCCAGAAGAGGCACACAGCTGACAACCTCTTACGGAAACTGAGGAACATCATCGCAGAATGGCTTACCCCAATTGGACTCTCCTGAGGATTTGTGACATCGGACAACGCCAGCAATATTGTGCGTGCATTACATCTGGGCAAATTCCAGCACGTCCCATGTTTTGCACATACATTGAATTTGGTGGTGCAGAATTATTTAAAAAACGACAGGGGCGTGCAAGAGATGCTGTCGGTGGCCGAAGAATTGCGGGCCACTTTCGGCATTCAGACACCGCGTACAGAAGACTGGAGCACCACCAAACAATCCTGAACCTGCCCTGCCATCATCTGAAGCAAGAGGTGGTAACGAGGTGGAATTCAACCCTCTATATGCTTCAGAGGATGGAGGAGCAGCAAAAGGCCATTCAAGCCTATACATCTGCCCATGATATAGGCAAAGGAGGGGGAATGCACCTGACTCAAGCGCAGTGGAGAATGATTTCAACGTTGTGCAAGGTTCTGCAACCCTTTGAACTTGCCACACGTGAAGTCAGTTCAGACACTGCCAGCCTGAGTCAGGTCATTCCCCTCATCAGGCTTTTGCAGAAGAAGCTGGAGACATTGAAGGAGGAGCTAAAACAGAGCGATTCCGCTAGGCATGTGGGACTTGTGGATGGAGCCCTTAATTCGCTTAACCAGGATTCACGGGTGGTCAATCTGTTGAAATCAGAACACTACATTTTGGCCACCGTGCTCGATCCTAGATTTAAAACCTACGTTGTATCTCTCTTTCCGGCAGACACATGTCTGCAGAGGTTCAAAGACCTGCTGGTGAGAAAATTGTCAAGTCAAGCGGAACGTGACCCGTCAACAGCTCCTCCTTCACATTCTCTAGCAACTGGGGGTGCAAGGAAAAGGCTAAGAATTCCGAGCCCACCCGCTGGCGGTGATGCAGGGCAGTCTGGAGCGAGTGCTGACATCTGGTCCGGACTGAAGGATCTGCCAACGATTACTGACATGTCGTCTACTGTCACTGCATATGATTCTGTCACCATTGAAAGAATGGTGGAGGATTATATGAGTGACCTCATCCAAGTAGGCACGTCAGACAGTCCGTATGTATACTGGCAGGAAAAATAGGCAATTTGGAGGCCCTTGCAGAAACTGGCTTTATTTTACCTAAGTTGCCCCCCCTCCAGTGTGTACTCCGAAAGAGTGTTTAGTGCAGCCGCTCACCTTGTCAGCAATCGGCGTACGAGGTTACTTCCATAAAATGTGGAGAAGATGATGTTACACACCATTACACACTACTTATTCTTCTAGATCTCTTTGCTGCTTTTGACACTGTTGACCACTCTCTTCTCATACAAACACTACAATCCCTAGGTCTTCAGGACACAGCCCTTTCTTGGTTCTCATCCTACCTATCTAATCGCTCTTTCAGTGTTCACTTCTCTGATTCTACCTCCTCTTCTCTACCTCTATCAGTTGGAGTTCCGCAAGGCTCAGTCTTAGGTCCTCTGCTTTTCTCAATCTATACCTCCTCTCAAATCTACCTATCCTCCCCAGATTTGTCACCACCAGTATTGGCTCGTGTCACTGGATGCCTGTCTGCCATTTCATCTTGGATGTCATCTCGCCACCTCAAACTCAACATTTCCAAAACCGAATTAATATTTTTCCCACCAGCTAAGAGTAGTTACCAACCTGATATCTTTATAACTGTTGACAATGCAACTATCCACCCCACCCCACAAGCTCGTTGCCTAGGTGTCACCCTTGACTCTGAACTGTCCTTTGTTCCACACATTCAATCTGTCTCTAAATCATGTTACATGCACCTTAAAAACATATCCAAAATACGTCCTTATCTTACACAAGACACTGCAAAAACTCTAATCCATGCACTCATCATCTCCCGCATTGATTATTGTAATAGTCTCCTTACTGGTCTTCCCAAACATAGGCTATCACCACTTCAATCCATTTTAAATGCAGCTGCGAGGCTAATCTTCCTCGCCAGACGTTCTTCATCTGCTGATCTGCTCTGTCAGTCCCTCCATTGGTTACCGGTTTTCTACCGTGTCAAATATAAAATACTTTTACTTACATACAAGGCTATTAACCAAACTGCACCATCATACATCTCCTCACTCATCTCAAAATATCTCCCTACCAGACCTCTCCGCTCTGCACAAGATCTGCGTCTCTCATCCACATGTATTACCTGTTCCCACTCAAAATTACAGGACTTTACCCGGGCTTCACCCACTCTGTGGAATGCACTCCCACGCACAATAAGACTCTCCTTTAGTCTCCAAACCTTTAAACGTTCTCTGAAAACTCATCTCTTCAGACAAGCCTACCAAATTTCAGACCCACACACATAACCTTAACAGCTTCCCTATCAAGTTAGATCCCCTCTGTACAGTCCACATAAACTCACATTTTGTCTTCCAACATTGCTGGGTGATCATATCATATACAACCCATTAAGAACCTAGCAACCTGGGGAACCATTATGTAACAGGTAGCATCTATCCTTGTGTATCAATGCCTATTTCCCTATAGATTGTAAGCTTGCGAGCAGGGCCTTCCTACCTCTGTCTGTCTGTCTGTCTTTGCCCAGTTTTGTTCTATAATTGTTGTTCTAATTGTAAAGCGCAACAGAATATGCTACGCTATATAAGAAACTGCTAATAAATAAATAATAAATAAATGATGTTCATCAAAATGAATTATAATCAATTCCTGCGTGGAGACATTCACCAGCAATTACCTCCAGAAAGTACACAGGGACCTGAGATGGTGGATTCCAGTGGGGACGAATTAATAATCTGTGAGGAGGGGGATGTACACAGTGAAAGGGGTGAGGAATCGGACGATGAGGAGGAGGTGGACATCTTGCCTCTGTAGAGCCAGTTTGTGCAAGGAGAGATTGATTGCTTCTTTTTTGGTGGGGGCCCAAACCAACCAGTCATTTCAGTCACAGTCATGTGGCAGACCCTGTGGCTGAAATGATGGGTTTGTTTAAAGTGTGCATGTCCTGTTTATACAACATAAGGGTGGGTGGAAGGGCCCAAGGACAATTCCATCTTGCACCTCTTTTTTCTTTCATTTTTCTTTGCATCATGTGCTGTTTGGGGACTATTTTTTTGAAGTGCCATCCTGCCTGACACTGCAGTGCCACTCCTAGATGGGCCAGGTGTTTGTGTCGGCCACTTGTGTCGCTTAGATTAGTCATCCAGCGACCTCGGTGCAAATTTTAGGACTAAAAATAATATTGTGAGGTGTGAGGTGTTCAGAATAGACTGAAAATGAGTGGAAATTATTAGAGATGAGCGGGTTCGGTTCCTCGGAATCCGAACCCGCCCGAACTTCAGTTTTTTTTACACGGGTCCGAGCGACTCGGATCTTCCCGCCTTGCTCGGTTAACCCGAGCGCGCCCGAACGTCATCATCACGCTGTCGGATTCTCGCGAGGCTCGGATTCTATCGCGAGACTCGGATTCTATATAAGGAGCCGCGCGTCGCCGCCATTTTCACACGTGCATTGAGATTCATAGGGAGAGGACGTGGCTGGCGTCCTCTCCGTTTATAGAGATTCGAGAAGAGAGTGAGACAGAGAGAGACACAGTAGTAATTTTGGGGAGCATTAGGAGGAGTACTACTACTACTAGTACTTGCTGAAGTGATAGAGATAGTGTGACTGTATTATCTGACTTGTGGGGGAGACACTGACAGTGGGGAGCAGTTAGAGTCTGAGAGCAGGACTCAGGAGTACATATAACGTACAGTGCACACTTTTGCTGCCAGAGTGCCACACTGCCATTGTTTGTGACCACACTGACCACCAGTATAATATATATTGTGATTGTCTGCTTAGGACTCAGGAGTACTACTTGCAAGTTGCTGATAGTGTGACCAGTGACCTGACCACCAGTTTAATAATCACCACCAGTTTATGAGTTTAATATATATATATATATATATATATATATAATTGTATATAATATATATATAATATTGTATACCACCTAGCACCTACCTGTGTTTTTTTCTTTCTTTCTTTCTTTCTTCTTTATACATACTACTATAGTAGCTTACTGTAGCAGTCTGCGGTGCTGCTGAGCTGACAGTGTCCAGCAGGTCCGTCATCAGTCATTACATAATAAATATATATACCTGTCCGGCTGCAGTACTAGTGATATTATATAATTATATATATATATATATTGATTTCATCTCATTATCATCCAGTCTATATTATCAGCAGACACAGTACGGTAGTCCACGGCTGTAGCTACCTCTGTGTCGGCACTCGGCAGTCCATCCATAATTGTATACCACCTACCCGTGGTTTTTTTTTTCTTTCTTCTTTATACATACTACTATAGTAGCTTACTGTAGCAGTCTGCGGTGCTGCTGAGCTGACAGTGTCCAGCAGGTCCGTCATCAGTCATTACATAATAAATATATATACCTGTCCGGCTGCAGTACTAGTGATATTATATATACATATATATTGATTTCATCTCATTATCATCCAGTCTATATTATCAGCAGACACAGTACGGTAGTCCACGGCTGTAGCTACCTCTGTGTCGGCACTCGGCAGTCCATCCATAATTGTATACCACCTACCCGTGGTTTTTTTTTTCTTTCTTCTTTATACATACTACTATAGTAGCTTACTGTAGCAGTCTGCGGTGTTGCTGAGCTGACAGTGTCCAGCAGGTCCGTCATCAGTCATTACATAATAAATATATATACCTGTCCGGCTGCAGTACTAGTGATATTATATATACATATATATTGATTTCATCTCATTATCATCCAGTCTATATTATCAGCAGACACAGTACGGTAGTCCACGGCTGTAGCTACCTCTGTGTTGGCACTCGGCAGTCCATCCATAATTGTATACCACCTACCCGTGGTTTTTTATTTTTCTTTCTTCTTTATACATACTACTATAGTAGCTTACTGTAGCAGTCTGCGGTGCTGCTGAGCTGACAGTGTCCAGCAGGTCCGTCATCAGTCATTACATAATAAATATATATACCTGTCCGGCTGCAGTACTAGTGATATTATATATACATATATATTGATTTCATCTCATTATCATCCAGTCTATATTATCAGCAGACACAGTACGGTAGTCCACGGCTGTAGCTACCTCTGTGTCGGCACTCGGCAGTCCATCCATAATTGTATACCACCTACCCGTGGTTTTTTTTTTCTTTCTTCTGTATACATACTACTATAGTAGCTTACTGTAGCAGTCTGCGGTGCTGCTGAGCTGACAGTGTCCAGCAGGTCCGTCATCAGTCATTACATAATAAATATATATACCTGTCCGGCTGCAGTACTAGTGATATTATATATACATATATATTGATTTCATCTCATTATCATCCAGTCTATATTATCAGCAGACACAGTACGGTAGTCCACGGCTGTAGCTACCTCTGTGTCGGCACTCGGCAGTCCATCCATAATTGTATACCACCTACCCGTGGTTTTTTTTTTTCTTTCTTCTTTATACATACTACTATAGTAGCTTACTGTAGCAGTCTGCGGTGCTGCTGAGCTGACAGTGTCCAGCAGGTCCGTCATCAGTCATTACATAATAAATATATATACCTGTCCGGCTGCAGTACTAGTGATATTATATATACATATATATTGATTTCATCTCATTATCATCCAGTCTATATTATCAGCAGACACAGTACGGTAGTCCACGGCTGTAGCTACCTCTGTGTCGGCACTCGGCAGTCCATCCATAATTGTATACCACCTACCCGTGGTTTTTTATTTTTCTTTCTTCTTTATACATACTACTATAGTAGCTTACTGTAGCAGTCTGCGGTGCTGCTGAGCTGACAGTGTCCAGCAGGTCCGTCATCAGTCATTACATAATAAATATATATACCTGTCCGGCTGCAGTACTAGTGATATTATATATACATATATATTGATTTCATCTCATTATCATCCAGTCTATATTATCAGCAGACACAGTACGGTAGTCCACGGCTGTAGCTACCTCTGTGTCGGCACTCGGCAGTCCATCCATAATTGTATACCACCTACCCGTGGTTTTTTTTTTCTTTCTTCTTTATACATACTACTATAGTAGCTTACTGTAGCAGTCTGCGGTGCTGCTGAGCTGACAGTGTCCAGCAGGTCCGTCATCAGTCATTACATAATAAATATATATACCTGTCCGGCTGCAGTACTAGTGATATTATATATACATATATATTGATTTCATCTCATTATCATCCAGTCTATATTATCAGCAGACACAGTACGGTAGTCCACGGCTGTAGCTACCTCTGTGTCGGCACTCGGCAGTCCATCCATAATTGTATACCACCTACCCGTGGTTTTTTTTTTCTTTCATCTTTATACATACTACTATAGTAGCTTACTGTAGCAGTCTGCGGTGCTGCTGAGCTGACAGTGTCCAGCAGGTCCGTCATCAGTCATTACATAATAAATATATATACCTGTCCGGCTGCAGTACTAGTGATATTATATATACATATATATTGATTTCATCTCATTATCATCCAGTCTATATTAGCAGCAGACACAGTACGGTAGTCCACGGCTGTAGCTACCTCTGTGTCGGCACTCGGCAGTCCATCCATAATTGTATACCACCTACCCGTGGTTTTTCTTTTTCTTTCTTCTTTATACATACTACTATAGTAGCTTACTGTAGCAGTCTGCGGTGCTGCTGAGCTGACAGTGTCCAGCAGGTCCGTCATCAGTCATTACATAATAAATATATATACCTGTCCGGCTGCAGTACTAGTGATATTATATATACATATATATTGATTTCATCTCATTATCATCCAGTCTATATTATCAGCAGACACAGTACGTTAGTCCACGGCTGTAGCTACCTCTGTGTCGGCACTCGGCAGTCCATCCATAATTGTATACCACCTACCCGTGGTTTTTTTCTTTTCTTTCTTCTTTATACATACTACTATAGTAGCTTACTGTAGCAGTCTGCGGTGCTGCTGAGCTGACAGTGTCCAGCAGGTCCGTCATCAGTCATTACATAATAAATATATATACCTGTCCGGCTGCAGTACTAGTGATATTATATATACATATATATTGATTTCATCTCATTATCATCCAGTCTATATTAGCAGCAGACACAGTACGGTAGTCCACGGCTGTAGCTACCTCTGTGTCGGCACTCGGCAGTCCATCCATAAGTATACTAGTATCCATCCATCTCCATTGTTTACCTGAGGTGCCTTTTAGTTGTGCCTATTAAAATATGGAGAACAAAAATGTTGAGGTTCCAAAATTAGGGAAAGATCAAGATCCACTTCCACCTCGTGCTGAAGCTGCTGCCACCAGTCATGGCCGAGACGATGAAATGCCAGCAACGTCGTCTGCCAAGGCCGATGCCCAATGTCATAGTACAGAGCATGTAAAATCCAAAACACCAAATATCAGTAAAAAAAGGACTCCAAAACCTAAAATAAAATTGTCGGAGGAGAAGCGTAAACTTGCCAATATGCCATTTACCACACGGAGTGGCAAGGAACGGCTGAGGCCCTGGCCTATGTTCATGGCTAGTGGTTCAGCTTCACATGAGGATGGAAGCACTCAGCCTCTCGCTAGAAAAATGAAAAGACTCAAGATGGCAAAAGCAGTAGCACCGCAAAGAACTGTGCGTTCTTCGAAATCCCAAATCCACAAGGAGAGTCCGACTCCAATTGTGTCGGTTGCGATGCCTGACCTTCCCAACACTGGACGTGAAGAGCATGCGCCTTCCACCATTTGCACGCCCCCTGCAAGTGCTGGAAGGAGCACCCGCAGTCCAGTTCCTGATAGTCAGATTGAAGAGGTCAGTGTTGAAGTACACCAGGATGAGGAGGATATGGGTGTTGCTGGCGCTGGGGAGGAAATTGACCAGGAGGATTCTGATGGTGAGGTGGTTTGTTTAAGTCAGGCACCCGGGGAGACACCTGTTGTCCGTGGGAGGAATATGGCCATTGACATGCCTGGTGAAAATACCAAAAAAATCAGCTCTTCGGTGTGGAAGTATTTCAACAGAAATGCGGACAACAGGTGTCAAGCCGTGTGTTGCCTTTGTCAAGCTGTAATAAGTAGGGGTAAGGACGTTAACCACCTCGGAACATCCTCCCTTATACGTCACCTGCAGCGCATTCATAATAAGTCAGTGACAAGTTCAAAAACTTTGGGTGACAGCGGAAGCAGTCCACTGACCAGTAAATCCCTTCCTCTTGTAACCAAGCTCACGCAAACCACCCCACCAACTCCCTCAGTGTCAATTTCCTCCTTACCCAGGAATGCCAATAGTCCTGCAGGCCATGTCACTGGCAATTCTGACGAGTCCTCTCCTGCCTGGGATTCCTCCGATGCATCCTTGAGTGTAATGCCTACTGCTGTTGTTGCTGCTGGGAGTCGATCGTCATCCCAGAGGGGAAGTCGTAAGCCCACTTGTACTACTTCCAGTAAGCAATTGACTGTCCAACAGTCCTTTGCGAGGAAGATGAAATATCACAGCAGTCATCCTGCTGCAAAGCGGATAACTGAGGCCTTGACAACTATGTTGGTGTTAGACGTGCGTCCGGTATCCGCCGTTAGTTCACAGGGAACTAGACAATTTCTTGAGGTAGTGTGCCCCCGTTACCAAATACCATCTAGGTTCCACTTCTCTAGGCAGGCGATACCGAGAATGTACACGGACGTCAGAAAAAGACTCACCAGTGTCCTAAAAAATGCAGTTGTACCCAATGTCCACTTAACCACGGACATGTGGACAAGTGGAGCAGGGCAGGGTCAGGACTATATGACTGTGACAGCCCACTGGGTAGATGTATGGACTCCCGCCGCAAGAACAGCAGCGGCGGCACCAGTAGCAGCATCTCGCAAACGCCAACTCTTTCCTAGGCAGGCTACGCTTTGTATCACCGCTTTCCAGAATACGCACACAGCTGAAAACCTCTTACGGCAACTGAGGAAGATCATCGCGGAATGGCTTACCCCAATTGGACTCTCCTGTGGATTTGTGGCATCGGACAACGCCAGCAATATTGTGTGTGCATTAAATCTGGGCAAATTCCAGCACGTCCCATGTTTTGCACATACCTTGAATTTGGTGGTGCAGAATTTTTAAAAAAACGACAGGGGTGTGCAAGAGATGCTGTCGGTGGCCAGAAGAATTGCGGGACACTTTCGGCGTACAGGCACCACGTACAGAAGACTGGAGCACCACCAAAAACAACTGAACCTGCCCTGCCATCATCTGAAGCAAGAAGTGGTAACGAGGTGGAATTCAACCCTCTATATGCTTCAGAGGTTGGAGGAGCAGCAAAAGGCCATTCAAGCCTATACAATTCAGCACGATATAGGAGGTGGAATGCACCTGTCTCAAGCGCAGTGGAGAATGATTTCAACATTGTGCAAGGTTCTGATGCCCTTTGAACTTGCCACACGTGAAGTCAGTTCAGACACTGCCAGCCTGAGTCAGGTCATTCCCCTCATCAGGCTTTTGCAGAAGAAGCTGGAGACATTGAAGGAGGAGCTAACACGGAGCGATTCCGCTAGGCATGTGGGACTTGTGGATGGAGCCCTTAATTCGCTTAACAAGAATTCACGGGTGGTCAATCTGTTGAAATCAGAGCACTACATTTTGGCCACCATGCTTGATCCTAGATTTAAAGCCTACCTTGGATCTCTCTTTCCGGCAGACACAAGTCTGCTGGGGTTCAAAGACCTGCTGGTGAGAAAATTGTCAAGTCAAGCGGAACGCGACCTGTCAACATCTCCTCCTTCACATTCTCCCGCAACTGGGGGTGCGAGGAAAAGGCTCAGAATTCCGAGCCCACCCGCTGGCGGTGATGCAGGGCAGTCTGGAGCGACTGCTGATGCTGACATCTGGTCCGGACTGAAGGACCTGACAACGATTACGGACATGTCGTCTACTGTCACTGCATATGATTCTCTCACCATTGAAAGAATGGTGGAGGATTATATGAGTGACCGCATCCAAGTAGGCACGTCACACAGTCCGTACTTATACTGGCAGGAAAAAGAGGCAATTTGGAGGCCCTTGCACAAACTGGCTTTATTCTACCTAAGTTGCCCTCCCACAAGTGTGTACTCCGAAAGAGTGTTTAGTGCCGCCGCTCACCTTGTCAGCAATCGGCGTACGAGGTTACATCCAGAAAATGTGGAGAAGATGATGTTCATTAAAATGAATTATAATCAATTCCTCCGTGGAGACATTGACCAGCAGCAATTGCCTCCACAAAGTACACAGGGAGCTGAGATGGTGGATTCCAGTGGGGACGAATTGATAATCTGTGAGGAGGGGGATGTACACGGTGATATATCGGAGGATGATGATGAGGTGGACATCTTGCCTCTGTAGAGCCAGTTTGCGCAAGGAGAGATTAATTGCTTCTTTTTTGGTGGGGGTCCAAACCAACCCGTCATTTCAGTCACAGTCGTGTGGCAGACCCTGTCACTGAAATGATGGGTTGGTTAAAGTGTGCATGTCCTGTTTATACAACATAAGGGTGGGTGGGAGGGCCCAAGGACAATTCCATCTTGCACCTCTTTTTTCTTTAATTTTTCTTTGCGTCATGTGCTGTTTGGGGAGTATTTTTTGGAAGGGCCATCCTGCGTGACACTGCAGTGCCACTCCTAGATGGGCCCGGTGTTTGTGTCGGCCACTAGGGTCGCTTATCTTACTCACACAGCTACCTCATTGCACCTCTTTTTTTCTTTGCGTCATGTGCTGTTTGGGGAGGGTTTTTTGGAAGGGCCATCCTGCGTGACACTGCAGTGCCACTCCTAGATGGGCCCGGTGTTTGTGTCGGCCACTAGGGTCGCTTATCTTACTCACACAGCTACCTCATTGCGCCTCTTTTTTTCTTTGCGTCATGTGCTGTTTGGGGAGGGTTTTTTGGAAGGGCCATCCTGCGTGACACTGCAGTGCCACTCCTAGATGGGCCCGGTGTTTGTGTCGGCCACTAGGGTCGCTTATCTTACTCACACAGCTACCTCATTGCGCCTCTTTTTTTCTTTGCGTCATGTGCTGTTTGGGGAGGGTTTTTTGGAAGGGACATCCTGCGTGACACTGCAGTGCCACTACTAGATGGGTCCGGTGTTTGTGTCGGCCACTAGGGTCGCTTATCTTACTCACACAGCTACCTCATTGCGCCTCTTTATTTCTTTGCGTCATGTGCTGTTTGGGGAGGGTTTTTTGGAAGGCACATCCTGCGTGACACTGCAGTGCCACTCCTAGATGGGCCAGGTGTTTGTGTCGGCCACTAGGGTCGCTTATCTTACTCACACAGCTACCTCATTGCGCCTCTTTTTTTCTTTGCGTCATGTGCTGTTTGGGGAGTATTTTTTGGAAGGGCCATCCTGCGTGACACTGCAGTGCCACTCCTAGATGGGCCCGGTGTTTGTGTCGGCCACTAGGGTCGCTTATCTTACTCACACAGCTACCTCATTGCGCTTTTTTTTTTCTTTGCGTCATGTGCTGTTTGGGGAGGGTTTTTTGGAAGGGACATCCTGCGTGACACTGCAGTGCCACTCCTAGATGGGCCCGGTGTTTGTGTCGGCCACTAGGGTCGCTTATCTTACTCACACAGCTACCTCATTGCGCCTCTTTTTTTCTTTGCGTCATGTGCTGTTTGGGGAGGGTTTTTTGGAAGGGACATCCTGCGTGACACTGCAGTGCCACTCCTAGATGGGCCCGGTGTTTGTGTCGGCCACTAGGGTCGCTTATCTTACTCGCACAGCTACCTCATTGCGCCTCTTTTTTTCTTAGCGTCATGTGCTGTTTGGGGAGGGTTTTTTGGAAGGGACATCCTGCGTGACACTGCAGTGCCACTCCTAGATGGGCCAGGTGTTTGTGTCGGCCACTAGGGTCGCTTATCTTACTCACACAGCTACCTCATTGCGCCTCTTTTTTTCTTTGCGTCATGTGCTGTTTGGGGAGGGTTTTTTGGAAGGGCCATCCTGCGTGACACTGCAGTGCCACTCCTAGATGGGCCAGGTGTTTGTGTCGGCCACTAGGGTCGCTTATCTTACTCACACAGCTACCTCATTGCGCCTCTTTTTTTCTTTGCATCATGTGCTGTTTGGGGAGGGTTTTTTGGAAGGGCCATCCTGCGTGACACTGCAGTGCCACTCCTAGATGGGCCAGGTGTTTGTGTCGGCCACTAGGGTCGCTTAGCTTAGTCATCCAGCGACCTCGGGGCAAATTTTAGGACTAAAAATAATATTGTGAGGTGTGAGGTATTCAGAATAGACTGAAAATGAGTGGAAATTATGGTTTTTGAGGTTAATAATACTTTGGGATCAAAATGACCCCCAAATTCTATGATTTAAGCTGTTTTTTAGTGTTTTTTGAAAAAAACACCCGAATCCAAAACACACCCGAATCCGACAAAAAAAAATTCGGTGAGGTTTTGCCAAAACGCGGTCGAACCCAAAACACGGCCGCGGAACCGAACCCAAAACCAAAACACAAAACCTGAAAAATTTCAAGTGCACATCTCTAGAAATTATGGTTATTGACGTTAATAATACTATGGGATCAAAATGACCCCCAAATTCTATGATTTAAGCTGTTTTTGAGGGGTTTTTGTAAAAAAAAAAAGAAAGAATCCAAAACACAACCGAATCCGACAAAAAATTTTCAGGGAGGTTTTGCCAAAACGCGTCCGAATCCAAAACACGGCAGCGGAACCAAATCCAAAACACAAAACCCGAAAAAATTCCGGTGCACATCACTAGTATTTAAACAGCCAGGACTGGCTCAAAGAGCCCGAGGCTGGTTATACTTAGGAGGGGGGACCTCACGCATTTTTTTTTTACATTTTTTAACCCATTCAGACCCTTCTCCATTAAGTTAATGGAAGCCTTGGACAACAAAATTGCATTCATGTCCTCCTCCCACTCCCTTCCCAGTCCCAAACACTAATTTTTTTTTTTTCTATAAAAATGTACAATATATCACAAGTATGATGAGCAGGCAGGCAGCGGGCATTGGCGGCATCGGATTGTGATGCAAATTAGTAGCGGAGGGCTGGGTCAGTTGATGGTGGGCAAGTTTGTAAGCCATTGGTGGTGGCATCACCTCAGAGGGAGTAGCGGGCATTGGCTCGGCGGCGGTAGGGGTCATCGGCAGGATATGGTGGACATTATGGCTGTAGTGCCTCACCAGCCACTGACCTCACCGCACGCCACTGCTCTCTAGCCTCATCCCCCCCGTTTCTCCAGCCTCATTCCTCAAGTGTATCTCTCAGTCAAACCCCACCCCATGTTTCTCCCCAAGTCTCTCAACCTTCAGCCCCATTATCCTGTGTCTCGCCAGCCCATCCCATTGGCTCTCCCCAGGCTCATGTCTTCATCTCCATCCCCCGTGCCACTTCGTCTCCAGCCCCCCAATCGCCCCAGCCCAGCTCACCCTCACTTACTTTCTGCTGCTTGCTGTGGCTGCTGCTCTTCTTCAAGGATCAAAAAAACGTTATTGTTCCAGGCTCCCTCTCTTTCTGCCTGTGCCCTGCTGAATACAGCAGTGACACATGCAAAGGGGACACTTGAACTGGATTCCCGAGATTCCTGAGGAGCAAGGGTTCCTCAGAATCTTGGAGCCCGGTATAAGCGTCCTCCTTGGACTCTCATGTTGCTGTGCCTGTAAACACGTCAAATATTTCATATACTTTTTTTTATTGTTTATGATCTGAATATCTAAAATCTTAATTCTCATAATATACTTATAGGATAAACTTTTTTCTCCTAAAAGTCTATGTTTAAGTTTTAAAAAATGTGTATACTTTTAACTAGACTTAATTAAAAACCTAATTTATGTACCAATCCTCTGTAGGCGTTTAAAACACATACCGTATACTGTATATGCTTCGGTGCAGCTCCAAATGGAAAACAAAGTCCCTGGAATAGTCTGATTATGAGGGGTGCACATTCCAGACTTGTAACAAAAACTTGAAACATTTATGGGCAGGGGCGTTTTAAGGGAGGGGGTACCCGCGTGCAGCCTCTGCTGTGGACCTCCTTCCTCTCCGACAGCAAGTAGACTGGCATAATGCCAGTTTCTCCGGTCTCCGGGAACATGGCGTCCATGCCTTGTTCCTGAGGTCATCTCTAGTGCGTATGCTCAAATGACTCAGAAATGGACACGACGTCCATTTTCCAAGTGGTTTGTGTGATTATTATTTTTTTACAGGCCCATTCTTTATTATTCTGCAAACTCTGAAATTTGAATGTTTTTTTGAGTTTGCCTGTGAGAACCAGCACCATCTTCAGTATTGATTCCCGGAGATGCACTTCTTCCTATGTGATGGAACTCTGAGGTTATAACAAGGAATGTGAGCAGAGTGTAAAAGGGTGCAAAATACTAGTGTAAAAGGGTGCAAAATACTTTTTATAAAACTTACGGGCATATTCAATTAGCCGCGGGGTTTACAGGTACAGCAAAATCCAATTAGTGGGGATTCACCCGCGCGTAAATCACAGAGGGTTTACTTTTCCTTGCAGCTTCAGGAAGTGCGAGGAAAAGTCTGCTAGAAATGGGCACAATCAGGGATTCACACGCAAGGAAAAACCATTCATTTCACAGTTTACGTGAAATCAGTGAGTTTCCGCGTGGTAATACCTGATTTTCGACTTGGGGAAAAGGCTATTTATTGAGTAGCCTTTCCCCACGACTCACGGTAATTAGCTGACAGCTGCGGGGTTTGAATTGAGTATGCCTGTTAAATGTTCAATATTTAAAAAAAATTGTTATACAGTAGTTTCTTTAAGAATCTGTAATCTTGTGAGTAACTGTCGCCACCTAGTGCCAGTTGCAGGTATGAATATTATATTTACTATACTGTACAGGTCGTCATAACTGAGATAATGTTGAGGTTAAACTGAAAACAAACTTAAACTATATATTGATATGTTGCATGGTATTTAAAGGGAATCGTCTTTGCCTTATATTAACTACAGCTTTTTTGGTTAATTATATAATTACTTAGAAATTGTAATCTGCAATATTTATCTGTCCTGTATCTGTGGTCACCAATCAAATCAATAAAATTGTTAGTCACAATGTATGATGGTATTATTCACCTCATTACTTTTTTTTTTTTTAAAGGAGACAATAAGAGCACAGTAATTTTATTAATTATGATGGTCTACACTGTATCTACAGATTGTGTGCAAGACACACACACACACACACACACACACACACACACACACACACACACACACACACACACACACATTTTATTAATAATATTACTGTTAATCATTCTTTGCTCTCAGCATTTATAGCACACTGAAAGGGACCAACATTGCAAATAATCAAGGGCTAAGCCTGCAATGCTGATTGAAATTAGTGTAAAACAGCCATTTATATTAATTGATTCTGATATACAGTTTTAAAATATGTGCTTTAGTTTTTGAGCTTTAGTAATAGACTAAATTAAACGAAAGGTTCTCAGAAGCCTGCAATAAAATAGCATTGCCTCACAAATTATGAAAGATTGAATCCTTACTCTAAAAAGTGCGGTGAAGACTCATCATTATTATGGTTTATCTGTGGGGCGCCACCAAGCTCTACAGCTCCAGACAGTCAGAGTTACAAATCATACAAAATACAATTAAACGGAATAAGAACATATGAGGCTGACGAAGCAGGTGCCGAAATGAGACAGAAGATAGAGAGGGTCCTGCTTGTGACACCTTACAGTCTAGAGACTTGCTTGTCATTACCACAGCCGTAACTAGACTTTTTGGTGCCCTGTGCCACATAGAGAATTGGTGCTCCCCCCACCTCATTTTTTTCAATAGGGACATAAGGCTCATGCCTCATGGGGAAGGGGCAAGACAAGATTGATCCCAGAGAAAGCCCATGCTACGATGCCCCTTCCCACATTATATAGAGATCGCTCAATCCATAGATAATACACACACATTTATAAACCACTGCTAGAAAATGGATTTGGACACAAATCCTCTATATAACACATTCATGCACTTAACTTGAGAGCTCGTTGTTATTCAGTTACAATACCCTTTATTAAATAACAAATTTCAATATACTGCCATACCCATGATTCACACTTATATAACCTGATGAATTCTAACCAAACACATAGATCTGCCCAGCCACAATGCTGATCCTTTTTTCACAAAATACAAGGATAACTTCAAATAGAATTCTCAAGCTTAGAACTCTCTAACTTTCTATGTAAGCAGGGCAATCTCTTTGTATGGGCTCAATAGGCACTTGCCCAAGGGCCCCAGGAGTCTAAAGGCCCTAGGCTGATAGCTGAGGGTCCCCTCATTCCAGGGGTACCATATTTTTGAAACTCAGCCCTGGGGAACCAGAGATATCCGACTTCAAAGCAGTGGTCCCCATCTGAGCCTGTTAATTGCTCTTCCCAGCCAGATATCTCAGGTTCTGTCTGGGTTAGATTTTTTTCTGAGGGTATATTCCAAAACCTGGGACTCTCCCCATTTGGTGGACACTGGCAGCTTGTCTCTACTATGCCCGGAACCAGAGATATCAGCCTTCCAGCAGCAGGTCCGAATCCAGGGGGAGGCGAACGGGGCGACCGCCCCCCCCCCCCCCCCTAACAGTCATAGCCATGCCCACTTACATAATGGTGATGGCGGCCACATTGCCAGCCACAGCCACCAGGTCCAGCAGCGGCATGAGGAAGCTCCCAAGGTAGCGGGGCAAGCTGTCTTTGGCGCACAGTGGGGAGAACAAGCTGGATGAGCAGTTCCCGCCGCTGCTGATGCTGTTCAGACAGGGGCTGTGTGCTGGCGGCTCCTCCATTATGGGCCCGGTCACCACGGGAGATGTGGGTAAGCCGCTCTGGATGGCAGCGATCCAGTACAGCAGCGATCTCCCTCTGCTGGCATCGCTCATCTTCCTCCCCTGAGTCCCCCGCAGTCAACGCCTGCAACAGACAGCACAGCCCAGCATCTCTCACCTGAAAGTGGATTTTTCATAGCGGCAGCATCCCCCTCCCCAGCATCTGGCTACTCATACCAATACATGGCACGCTGCAGCAGCGCCAGCCCCACAGGCATGGACGGGGGTCGTGCTGGCTCCCTGCGCTGCTGGGGCCGCCAGAGGGGTGGGCTGCTGCCAGGTGATGGTGTGTGGCTGCACTGACATACCTCCCCATCCTCCATGTCCCCGGGGCCCCTAGCCCCATCTTCCATCATCACATGCCGTCACCCCCACCTTGGGCAGTGTGTGCCGCCCATCGGTGTTAGTAGTTACATGTGCTTTATATGCTCTTTAGGGCATTAATGGACAGTTGGGATGGGAAGTGAGAGGAGTAATGAGTGTAGGGGAGGAGTTAGGAATAAATAAACCGCCCCCCCTAAAAGAAAAGTCTAGATCTGTCCCTGTCCAGCAGCTGCTCCCTGCTCCAGCTCCACATGCTTGGTATGCAGTTTTATATTTTCGTTGGTGGATTGCTCTGGCTCCTGAACTCTGATCCCCAAGTCCCCAGCACCTCCTGAAAGGGTGAGATATCTGCAGTCAAGCAAGCTACCCTCCAACTGGAAAATTATGAATATTAAGCACACTCCACTATCCACCCCTCCCGTGTATTAAACACTCTCTACCACCCTGTAAGTCATGTACTGCGGCCCCTTCATTCCCAATGCCCTATTCTACTGTTTAGTGTTCTCCTTTCCACCCCATCTTCCACCATGTGTGCAGTAAAGGAGTAATTAGCAGAAATGACTGCTCCAGGTCCTACATACTGAGAGGATATAGAGCACCCCCTACCGCTCGCGGGACATCAAAGCTGCCGCTGATAGCACCCCCCACCCCTACTGCTGGAGGATGGGTAGGGGCCCCAATGCATTGCTGTACTCAGGGGCCTACACTGCTGTTAAGATGGCCCTGCATGTAAGGGCAGATAGCTCAATGAATAGATTGCCTGACTGCAATGCCACAGGCAATGGGTTCGAATCCCGGGTATATCAGCATCTTGAAATGTAATAAAGAACAGTGTGACTGAATAACAAAGAAATCTCAAGTTGCGTTCATAGAGGGTTGTATTGTTATTAGAAACATACGTGGTCAGGGTAGGAGACAGGGGAGGTCAGGAGATGCTGGTCTTCAAAAAGGGGAGAAGCTGCAAGTGAAACTAATTAAAATACATAATTCACAAGTGCTGCCATCAGCGCCCCCTGCCCTGCAGCGCTATGTGCGGTGCCCCCTCCGCACTCACCTAGTTACGGCTCTGGTCATTACTTATGTGACCCTGTTGGACAGCTAAAAGCAGAAATTCCTTAATGTAGAGTTATATATCCAACTTGGATACAGCTGCTTCAAAAGCTCTAAAAAGTTCTGCAGTATAAGAAATTGTGGCTACATACACTCCATCCACATTCCGGCAGCACAGAGATATGCCTAATGGGTTACAAAGCACACTGTGACCACAGATAATAAACCACTTGATCCTCCCAGTATCTTATCTGTGTTAACATACAACACTCACAAACATGGTATTTTTTGTTATTCATTGTACTTTCAATTTCTTTGATATTTATTAAAGGAGGAAGAGCCCTAATGCTGGCAAAATTATTATTATTTTTTTCCAGGAGTAGGGCTCATTATAGCATCGTTCTTTCCAGCAAGGGGAGAGATTAGGTGATGAGCTGGTACTAACATTGTGGTCAGCATAGGAAGCGTACTGTTAGCAGCACAGGTATACTTGCTACCTTAGTCGGTAGAAGGCGGGTACAGCAACCTCTCCTCCTGGGTATGGTAGTCTGGCGCTTGGCTGTGGCATCATAGCCAAGCACAACCCGCAGCTTGAAGGTAAGAAGCTGCTGGCTGCGTCTCCTTCATGTCAGTGTCAGCACTCTGTGTGGTGTCCCAGAGGGGCATGGAAAATTCATGCAGTATCATGAATGCCTTGGGTCTCTTACAGGGGTTCCTTAATTTGGTGGTCTAGAACCAATTCAAATTATTTATGGTCAATGTAATAGGCAAAACTAGTGCTTGTGGCTGCAAAATATGTGCACAAACAGAAGTGAATCCTGTCCCTCACCACATAATTGAACCAAAGGATGACATAAAAACACAATTGACTATATTTAATATTTTTTTCAAAATTTCTTAGCTGGACACTTTGGCAAACAAGTGAAAAACATTCTGATACTCTAGAGTGCCGTGATTCAAAAAAAGTTTGGGACCCAGTGCTCTAAACATTGGCACCCTATGGAACTGCTAGGTTCACCTAATGGTAGCTCATGCCATCTGCACGTGATAACTCCGAATGATGTCATGCACAGTGTGGAATTGTACCACCGCAATGCCTGTTCTAGTGATGCATTATCAGAACATAAGCATTAAAAACTGCAGATGCTTTTAGTTTTAGCATAAGAATAACAAGCAGACAGGCTCAGTGAAATACTAAGTCAGGTGGCAGGTGTGTAATGCCTGCTCTCAGATTAAGGGGAAAATGGATGAACTGGCGATATGGGGAAGAAGCGGTATCAGTGCACGTTATGTGCATTATACCGCTTCTCCCCCATGTATGATGGTTGCGGTGCCTGCACAGTGACAGGGGAGCTACAGATAGCAGGCCAATATGCTTGGGCAATGTATGAACGGTCAGCATCGCTGACCGTTCCGACACCTGCAGCTGTCGACAGCTGCATGGTGGCGATGCCCATAAACCACAGCAGGGACAGAGTTGTCCCTGGCTGTGGTGGGTGCTGGCTCCAGACTGTGCTGGGTATCTTGCGCGAGTAACGAAATCCCGCGCATGCACAGAGGAGCCGGTCGGGAAGGAGACACAGCGCTTTAGCTCTGAGCTGATGCGCTGTGTGCTCGGGGGACCTTGCCAGAGGGCTTCGGCAGACAAGATGTTAATACATCTTCTCAATGTCCCTTCCTGCTTCACCTCGGTAATGAGGCGAAGCAGGGGTGGTCTTCAGTTTGCCTACTGTCGGGATCCCGGCGCACAGTATACCGGCGCCGGAATCCTGACAGCCGGCATACCGTCACCTTTTCTCCTTCTTGGGGGTCCATGACCCCCCCTGGAGGGAGAATAGATAGCGTGGCACGCGTAGCGCGCCACCGTGCTGGCAACGTGGCAAGCGCAGTGAGCCCGCAAGGGGCTAATTTGCGCTCGCTCAGCTGTCGGTATGCCGGCGGTCGGGATTCTGGCCCCAGTATGCTGGCCGCCGGGAGCCTGGCCACCGGCATCCCCTACTGCACCCGCAAAGCAGGAATAATACATTTACTTAAAAGACCCCAAGGGTACCTAGGCAAATTATTAGAGACTACGCTGAGATTGGCACAATGATGCTCTTAAAACAATTTGAAACAATGCATGAACACAAAAAAATTCAACATTGCCTCTGTGTCCTGGTGTTGTATGATGCAGGGGATCAAATAAAGCAGGCGGTGCTGCCATGTTATCAATCAAATGCATCAAAGTCTGATATGTCCAATCAGATGGCGCTGCAGAGTTAAGGGGGGTACACACGGAACGATAATCTAAGCAATCTGACTAGATTGCTTAGATTTTCAGCAAGATCGCTCCGTGTGTAGCCCTAACAGCGATAGCGATGCGCAGCCCCGCGCATCGCTATCGCTGGTGCTAGATTGGCCTGCATGCAGGCCAATCTGGCGGGTCGCTCACTTCACCCGCTGGGTGAAATGAGCGGCCCCCCGTCTCCCCCCGCACCCTCAGCACAGATCGCGCTGTGCTGAGCGCCGGGAGAGATGTGTGCTGAGCGGTGAGCGGGCCGTGAGTACTGGCTTTTAGAGTTCAAAGTTAAAAGGCAAACTTATCGTATCAGATACAGTATGTTACAAGGCTGTCATAGCCAAACTTTGACCACCCAATAATATTATACAGTACACCACCATTGTAGGATCCAAGATTGCAAATCAGACCATCATAAACACAAAATACTGATAGCAATAGAGTGGCATAAAGCATCTCCAATAATCACAGTACTATAGATAGGCAGACAGTATTATAATCCAGCAATAAAAGAGTGACTCATTCACTGGCTGATAACAGGAGAGGGTGTTCTTCCCTAGCTCACTGGAATACAGCCAAGCTTTTCACATTCAGGAACAGTTAATTCAAGCAGGGCCAGATTAACAATGGGGCGGATGGAGCTCCAGCTCTAGGCCTCCACATAAATATAGGCTGGCCACACAGCCATAAATAACAAGTATTACAATTGTATTATTGTATTTCTAATTTTTTCACAAAATTATGGGGGGGAAAATGCGTGCGCCAGATGCGCGCTTGCCCCAGGTCTTGCTGAAGTGGGCGTGGTCTCGCTAAAATGGCCATGCTCTTGCAGGAAATTGCTACCTTAACCATATTATGTCTCAAACAGTAATGCCCCTAGCACCACAATATGCCCCACACAGTAAGTAATACTACTTGCACCAAAGTATGCCACACACAGTAATGCCCCTTGTTATGCCCCACACAGTAATGCTCCTGGTTATGCCCCACACTGTAATGTCCCTTGTTATGCCCCACACAGTAATGCCCCTTGTTATGCCCCACACAGTAATGTCCCTTGATATGCCCCACACAGTAATGTCCCTTGTTATGCCCCACACAGTAATGCCCCTTGTTATGCCCCACACAGTAATGCCCCATGTTATGCCCCAAACAGTAATGTCCCTTGTTATGCCCCACACAGTAATGCCCCTTGTTATGCCCCACACAGTAATGCCCCTTGCACCAAAGTATACCCCACACAGTAACGCCCCCTTGCAACATGCCTCACTTCGGGGGGAATTTACTAAGCAGTGATAAGAGTGGAGAAGTGAGCCAGTAGAGAAGTTGCCCATGGCAACCAATCAGCACTGAAGTAACATCTATAATTTGCATACCATAAAATGATACAGAGCTGCTGATTGGTTGATGGGGCAACTTCTCCACTGGCTCACTTCTCCGCTCTTATCACTGCTTAGTAAATGTCCACCTTAGTAATAATCACATCAATACCCCTTTAAATTGCCACTGTGCCTGGTCCTGCTCCTTGTCAGGGGTTGTTTCATGCTGCTGCCAGCCATGCTGCTCCCTCCACTGCTGCCTCCGCCGTCACATTTCTGGCAGACACTGCTGTGCTGCTGCCTGCCTCCTCCCTCCGTGCTCCGTCTAAATGTCCTTCCAAAAATGGTTGCTGCCTCCTCTAGTATCCATCAAAACTGTCCTCTCTCAGGCAGCGGACATTTTGGGAGGGACGTTTCCACAGCATTCTATGAGGCCAGCCAGACCGCATAGAATACTGCACAAAATAGCTGCGGGCTGGAACCCCGTTCGATTGCACGACTGGCCCATAACTAAAAATGGCACTGTTCAGGACCCTCTAACAGCAACAAAGAGATAAGAAACTACTCCGGCTCCCCAATTCCATGACAAGACCAGTGACATCAGATTTATACCCCTTTTCCACTAGCTCAAAAAACATGGGTAAATGCACGGGGGCGCACATTTACCCATGTTTTTTGCTAGTGGAAACGGTTCCCTCAGGAAAAACCCGGATCAAGTGACCCAGGAATCCTACCCGGGTAGCTACCTGGGTAGGACACGGGAATGATCCGGGTAAAGTGTAGTGTAAACGGAAGCCGTGTCGATGCGACATGGCTCCCGTTTACACTGTATGGAAGGGCGGCGCTGGGAAATCATGTGATCTCCCAGTGCCGCCCCTGCCGCGTCACCAGCAGCGTCACCAACCCGGCAATATGCCGGGATGGTAACTGCTGATGGGAAAGGGGCCGATGTGGGTCGCAGCCGGGTAGCACCCGTGTCAGGCTCCCGGCTGCGACCCGCATCGTAGATGGAAAAGGGGTATAATTTAATGGGATCACTCTGTCACTGTTTAGCTGTTTCAAGTAAAATGTAAACAACACATACGGTGCAATACAATACTGAGTAACTGGATCCAATATGGGTAGCAATACAATATCTCAACTGGAATACTTCACTACGACTATTGCTGCTAGCAACTCTAAGGCTTAAACTACAGTACAGTTAGTGCTAATAGTATTTTCAATATCACCTCCGATCTGAGCTTTATCTTTACTGTACTACAAATACTGTATAACAAGTAAATGTCACATTACTCAAAGATTTAACTATACTTGGTGCTTTTACTATAGCTACAGCATAACCATAAATAACCTGTTATTAGTACCGGAGAGTTTAGCAAAAACAAATACACACTATAAGTAATAGTTATTGGCAATATGTTAAGCAGCAGGTGATGAATTTATGAGTCAATGAGTTCCACAATAAACACACATAGATAATACATAGGGGGTAATTCCAAGTTGATCGCAGCAGGAAATTTTTTAGCAGTTGGGCAAAACCATGTGCACTGCAGGGGGGGCAGATATAGCATGTGCAGAGAGAGATAGATTTGGGTGTGGTGAGTTCAATCTGCAATCTAAATTGCAGTGTAAAAATAAAGCAGCCAGTATTTACCTCGTACAGAAACAAAATAACCCACCCAAATCTTACTCTCTCTGCAAATGTTATATCTGCCCCCCCTGCAGTGCACATGGTTTTGCCCAACTGCTAAAACATATCCTGCTGCGATCATCTTGGAATTACCCCCATAGTCCCATATAATGGAATACCTTTGAAATATTTCCTGTCCAGGCTTTTGGTGGTGCATGTCAAATATTGAGAGATCAAGTAGAGAGAGACAATGTCACACAATGCTAATGTGATGGGTTTGCACAATAACACAGGACCAGAATAGTGCTGTTCCAAACACAGAACAATGCTACCTAATACGGCTGTAGGCACTTTGGTTTGAACAAATCTCCTTGTGCTTTATAAACGGTAAAGCTGTCCGTTTCTAACTGAAGTCGGGGCTGGGGCATACTGTGTGAGTAGGCAGGGTTATAAACAAACGTGTGTTACTGCTGATGTCATTCACTTGGCATATACTTAACAGGACTATGGCCCTCATGCCGAGTTGTTCGCTCGCTAGCTGCTTTTAGCAGCATTGCAAACGCTAGGCCGCCGCCCTCTGGGAGTGTATCTTAGCTTAGCAGAATAGCGAACGAAAGATTAGCAGAACTGCTACTAAATAATTCCCTGCAGTTTCTGAGTAGCTCCAGACCTACTCCTAGACTGCGATCACCTCAGTGCGTTTAGTTCCTGGTTTGACGTCACGAACGCGCCCTGCATTCGGCCAGCCACTCCCCCGTTTCTCCAGCCACTCCTCCGTTTTTACCTGGCATGCCTGCATTTTTTAGCACACTCCCTGAAAACGGCCAGTTTCTGCCCAGAAACACCCACTTCCTGTCAATCACACTGCGATCACTCGAGCGATGAAAAAACGTCGCTCGAGCTTGTGTAAATCTACAAAGTTTTGTGTGAAAGTACTTAGGGCATGCGCGCTGCGTACCATGCGCATGCGCATTTTTGCCGTTTTTTCACTTTATCGCTGCACTGCGAAAATCGTCAGCGAGCGATCAACTCGGAATGACCACCCATGTCCTAATTATGAAAAGAAAGTGTCTCTTGCAGATGGGAGCTGCACTTCAATTAAATGCGGTCATCTGAGGCTCCAATTGTAGCACATACAAACAACAGAGGGCCTAATTCAGACCTGATCGCAGCAGCAAATTTGTTAGCAGTTGGGCAAAACCATGTGCCCTGCAGGGGGGACAGATATAACATGTGCAGAGAGAGTTCGATTTGGGTGTGGTGTGTTTAAACTGAAATCTAAATTGCAGTGTAAAAATAAAGCAGCCAGTATTTACTCTGCACAGAAACAAAATAACCCACCCAAATCTAACTCTCTCTGCAAATGTTATATCTGCCACACCTGCAGTGCACATGGTTTTGGCCAACTGCTAACAAATTTACTGCTTCGATCAACTCTGAATTACCCCCAGAGTTCCAAAGTGTAGGCTGAGGTGCAGGTTGCAATCTCACTGATTAGCTCAGTTCAGAGACTAAACCTGTTTAAGTGTACAACTTAACTGTATCTCCTATTCCTTGGCTATAATGGAGGATTGCGGTCCTTCATTATAGTCAATGGTGGGAAAATTACGCTTTGCGCTAACCGCAAGGTTAATTGAGGTCACCCACGAGAGTGATGCTTTGGCCGCAGGGACCTATATAAAAGTGTCCCCCGGCTGCGACATCACCTCCCTGGCTAGTGGAGCCCGGTGCTGGTTTAAAAAATACGGGGGACCCCTACTTCTTTTGTCTCCCGTATTTTTGTAACCAGGACCGGTCTAAGAGTCCGGTGCTGGTTGTTTAAATACGGGGAACTCCCAATCAATTTTTTCCCTGTATTTTTGCAACCAGGACCGGCTGAAAGAGCCCGAGGCTGGTTATGCTTTTAGGGGGAACCTGCACATCGTTTTTTATTTTTAACACTTTCTTTACTTTTACAGACAGAAGCATGTACGGATCTCACTGATCTGTGCATGCTTCTGACTAAGTGATAAAAACATGACCTAAATTACGCATGTTTTTATTACTAAAAATCGCATGTTTCCTTTACTAAAAACCACAAATAATCGCATGCGAATTCCGTTTTAACCTTCAAATTCGCACCCTATTTCATTTGCGATTTTTTTAAAAAAAATTGCAAATTACAAACGTGCGATTTAGTGCGATTTTTCAGACACCAAAAAAAAAAATCGCACCCTATTACATCTAGCCTTTGGTGTGAGTGACAGAGCGACAGTGATGATAGCTACTTCTATGCTTTAAGATGTCTGTCTAATATCTACAGATTCACCCAACCTCGTAACAGAAATAAAAAGAAATAGAAACAAAAGGTACGAGAAGAGTTGGAACAAAATACTGTGCTATTCAAAGCCTTAAACAGTACTTTGACAGTCTAAAGGACGACACCCTTGCTCAAGTGAAACAAGGAGCAAAATTCTACCGATGCTTTATCAAAGAGGAACATATTTCCATTTTATCTTAGCCTGCATCCAAATACATAAGTCATGTATTACCTAACTCAGGCAATACACGTGACATTGGCAACAGCATCCATGAAGTTTTGATTTGAGAAGGAGGTACAGAGGAGCTTTTAGTAGCAGGTTGTGACAGCACAGTTGTCAATACAGGTGGGAAGGCGGGTGTTATTCGATGCCTGGAAGACAAACTTGGTTGACCACTACGTGGGTAATATGTCTCCTCTACTTGAACAAACTTCCGTTTCAAAGTCTCTTTGAAGTCATGAATGGTGTCACATCTAGGCCAAAGTCATTCACTGGCCCTGTCGGTTCAAAACTGAAGGGTTGTGAATCTCTCCCAGCAGTACATTACAAAGAAATTCATTGTAGCTTACCTGATATTTTGTCTGTAGAACTGAGCATGGATCAGAAATACTTGCTAGAAATCTCTAGGGTAATTCATTGTAGCACTTGGCCACCTGATCTGAGTTGTCATTCTGGTAGTCTTGACCATGCTATCTAGATGACCTGTGCAAACCAAATATTACGTTTTGTACTGTATATATCTACTGAAAAAGGCCCTCAGCCAAACTGAAAGATATCACAAAGTACTTACTTTACATTTACGTTCCAATGTGGTTCAAAAGAGGAGCAGTTCAATTGGACCAAGGCACTTCTTTAAGATTATCCAGCAGACTCGGTACCTATGCCAGAAGTACTGACGTGTTGTTGATGCTTCGATTGCCAAAAATGCTTTCTTTGCTCTATTCTAAAATTTGCTTTTAGCCATGATGACAGACGAGAGGCTCAGGGGTATAATCAATTGAAGGCGAAAGCTGCCGTCTGTCGAAAAGACAGCAGTTTTCGACTTTTTTAGGTCGGAAGGGGTTCCGACCTATTCAATATAACCAAAAATTATCCGACAAGTCGAGGAATTCGACTTGTCGGAAAGCACGTGGATCAGCGGATTAGCTACCAATCCACGTGATTCTGTCGGAAATGGGGCCAAATCCAACAGGTTTTGGCCCCCTTTCCGACCATCTCAATCCGACTTTAAAAAAAGTCTGATTGAGATGGGGGACATGAGGGAGAAGAGAGGAGAAGAGGAGGAGACGGGGGAGATGGATGAGAGCAGCGGGGAGACGGGGGAGAGCAGCGATACAGCAGCAGCTCCAGCAAGCGTAGCAGGAGGATGTGTCACAGACCTTGCTTGCTGGAGCCGGGTGGACACTGCCATGAGTGGCGGCTGTGACACATCCTCCTGCTACGCTTGCGGTAGCCGCTGCTGCCCCCCGTCTCTCAGCGGCTCTCCCGTCTCAGCTCCCTCATCTCAATTCGACTTTTTTTAAAGTCGGATTGAGATGGCATTGAATAGCCCTTGTCGGATCCATTCCGACAAATGCATGTCGGAATAGATTAGACTTCAATTGAATATACCCCTCAAAGTTTGTTTAGAACAGGGCTGGCCAAACCGGTCCTCGAGATCTACCAACAGTTCATGTTTTCCAGGCCTCCTGGAGATCTGTAGAGTTGTCAGTTAGGAATGAATGCAGCACATCTTAATTAGTAATGACTACACCTGTGCACCAGCTAGGTGGTCTGGAAAATTTGAACTGTTGGTAAATCTCGAGGACTGGTTTGGCCAGCCCTGGTTTAGAAGCATTAAGTGAAATTTTGGAAGCCCAAGGGACGGCCACTGGAACTAGCGGAACGTGGAAATGCACCAAGCCATGTTTGCCAAAAAAATCAATTTTTGTGCTGATGGCTACCACAGAATGATCGATTGGTCCTTCATTCAAATTTTGACTCCGTCAGTTCACAAGAATGTACTGAACCAGGAACTGAAAGAAAAGTTGTCGGGTAACCATGAGTATGGAAACTGGGAATTCTCCTCCTATCCCTGTCACACTGTTGCAGTGGAATGATTAGTCAAGCTCGTTACAGAAGCATCCTCTCAAGCATGCAGCAGTGATGCAAGGGATGGCTTCATTCATTGCTCATTGTTATCCCAGCAAACAGTTCCAAAGTTTGACAACAAAAGCCTGTATCCTCTATAAGAGAGACTGTTAGTGCCAGATAGTATGGTGAGGGGTATTGGTCATTAGGTCAACCACACTTAGGTCGACAGTCATTAGGTCAGCCACTATTGGTCGACATGCATTAGGTCAACATGATCACTAGGTCGATATGGTCATTTGGTCGACATGAACAAGGTCAACATGGGAAAAGGTCGACATGAGTTTTTAAAAACTTTTTTGGTGTCTTTTCTTTGTAAAGTGACGGGGAACCCCAATTAGTGCACCGTGTACCCTTGCATGGCTCGCTTATCTCGCTATGCTTCAGCCTAGGTGCCTCGCTCTGCTACCACTGCACTCGGCACAGGTTACTATTCCCAATCGTAGGCCACGTGGATCGTAATGTATGAAAAAATAAAAAAAAATTGTTTTTAAAAAAACCTCATGTCTACCTTTTTCCATGTCAACCTTGTTCACGTCGACCTAATGACCACGTCGACCTAATGCATGTCGACCAATAGTGGTTGACCCAATGACTGTCGACCTAAGTGTGATCGACCTGATGACCATATCCCATGATGAGAAGTAGAGCTACAGTAATCGTTTTTCTAATATAAAATGTGCAAAAATAAATAAAAAACAAAACAAACAAATTTGAAGTCAGAGTGCAGCCACCCCCACGTGTTGGTTTCTGGGCCACTTTGTTACGTCAAAAAGTGGACAAAGAGCTGCACACATGACAATCTTATCTCACAATATCAAACTGTTCTAGCACCAGAAAATCAGCTGAGAGTAGTTTTACTTCTTATTTACTGCACAAATAGCACCAGATTCAAATCATATCGCACCCGCTATCTCCCATCTAAAGTGACGGAAGATAGAGGGGTGATATTCAAATGTGCCCGCTATCACGCTGATCGCACTTATTACAGTCTGGTTTAGGTGCGTCAAGCATCTAAACCCGACTAAAGTAATGTGCGCGATCGTGAAGAGATCCTTCTGGGTGCCCAAACGGGTATCTTTACACGCATTTCAGCTCGCTACCTCTGGGGGTAACGAGCTGAAATGAAGTTGTTGCACCTGTCGGCAGTAACATTAGAATACCGCCGGCGGGCGCGATAGGGGGCAGGAGGGAGAAAGGAACATTTGAATCCTGCCCATAAACCTATTAATGACAGAAAAGTAAAAACAAGCTCATCAGAAAATATTGCAATTTTTGTTTTTTAACGAAAACATCTAAAATTCAGGCCTCTGCTTCCGTCAGAGGCCTGTTAGCTGAATCCAATTTTTTTTTTACATCTTTTATTGGTCCAAAGAGGCAACTTTTCTGTGATATTGGAGTTGGATCCTAGAAAATAACTGTGTTTCGACCCACCCCACTGCGCATGCACAATAGAGATTATTCACTGGGAAGATGGCAGGTGCAGAATCTACTGGACTACAGAGAGGAGGAGGCCTAATTTCAGACCTGATCACAGCAGAAAATTTGTTAGCATATGGGCAAAACCATGTGCACTGCGGAGGGGGTGGGGGGGGGGGGCAGATATAAATTGTGCAGAGAGAGATAGATTTGGGTGCGTTATATTGTTTATGTGCCCGGTAAGTACTGGCTGCTTTATTTTTACACTGCAATTTAGATTTCAGTTTGAACACAACTCTCTCTGCATATGTTATGTCTGCCCCTCCTACAGTGCACATGGTTTTGTCCATTTGCTAACAAATTTTCTGCTGCGATCAGGTCTGAATTAGGCCCAGAGTGTGCACACGGGCCCCCTCCTGTCTTAAATTGCCCCTGAGCACACATCACTCTCTCATCCTTGGTCCAATGCCTGCAAATTACAGACAGGAGAAGTGGTGAGGCACTTACCCCCAATCCTGGGTCTATTCTATTCACACAGAACCATCTATTCAGTATTAAATTAACAATATCATGATTCAACTGTGTGTTTTATAGTACTGTTCCTTATTAATATTCCTATGTGTTTATATATGCTTCTTGTGTGCTAACAACTGAGCTGTTTATGTTGCATAATTCTATTTAATTAGGTAAGAAGCTCCCTAATTGACCAACATTGTTAATATGCGAACTTTGGGTTGTTACCAACCGATAACCCGAATAACCTTTTTGAATTTGTTTTACATTTGTGTTATTTTCTTCCTATGTGTAAGTGCTGCTCTAACATTCCAGGACTAATTTCTCTGCTATCCGACCATTAAAATTGAAGCTGAACTTTGGGCTCTGTAATTGATACGAACTGATCAATTGACACCAAATAACTTTGATTACTCAACCTTTGATGTGTACAGTGATATGTGCCATTTGAATAATTTATTATTACCAGGTGCTGTGTTGTTTTTATTCAAGAGACCAGTTTTTTGTATTCTCATCTTAACAATTGTATAGATATGATAACCAGAGGCGTCACAAGGAGGTGCAGGCCGTATCCTGATGTCACCCCTCCAGGGGGTGATGCCAAAATACTAGTTCCTCTGCAGTGACAGAAGCCAGGAGAAGCCAGGTGTTGCAGTGTGGCATTGCCCTGCAGTGCCCATTTCCTGTCACTGAGAAGAAACTGGCAGTGCAGCCAGAATCTCCGGGGCAGCCCAGCAGTCTTTGAATGCTAGCTAGGCCCCCCCGCCCCGGAATAAGGTAATCAGGGGCTTCCTGTGAGGCCATGGCCCCTGGTAGTAATATCAGCAGGTGGAGGGGGGGGGGGGTCACTTCCATAAGGCTATGCCCCCTACCGGGGCGGATTGGCCGTAGGGCTTCACCAGAAGATTCCTGGTAGGTTGACGTGTTTGTGGGGCCTGTTTTGCGTGTTGTCATGTGCCCCCCCCCCCCCCCACATGACAGGCAGCCCACTGCACTCTGTACACTGAATTGACCCCATTCATTCTGTTATTCCATCTCTGCAGTACAGAAACTCTGCCATCCAGTGATGCTATCACAGCTACAAAGGTATGTTATACCTCTTGTGCTGCCCATGGCCCTCATTCCGAGTTGTTCGCTCGTAAGATTTTTTCGCAACAGAGCGATTAGTCGCAAACTGCGCATGCGCAACGTTCGCAGTGCGTCTGGGCCAAGTAAATTTGCAAAAGAGTTTGGCATTTTACTCACGGCCTAACGAAGAAATTTCATCGTTCTGGTGATGGGAGTGTGATTGTGTTTCTAGGCGGAAACTGTCCGTTTTATGGGTGTGTGCGAAAAAACGCTTGCGTTTCTGGGAAAAACGCGGGAGTGTCTGAAGAAACGGGGGAGTGTCTGGGTGAACGCTGGGTGTGTTTGTGACATCAAACCAGGAACGAAACTGTCTGAACTGATCGCAGTGGCAGAGTAAGTCTCGAGCTACTCAGAAACTGCAAAGAAATTTCTATTCGCAATTCTGCTAATCTTGCGTTCGCAATTCTGCTATGCTAAGATTCACTCCCAGTAGGCGGCAGCTTAGTGTGTGCAATGCTGCTAAAAGCAGCTAACGAGCGAACAACTCGGAATGAGGGCCCATGTCGGGCCACTTCTACAAAAGTTTACAGGGCCACTTTTAGTTCCCACTCCGCCCCTGGTGTTAGACGCAACTGCAGCAAAAGAAGCAAGGAATCCGCAATTGAGTACAATCAGGCCCTATGAGGAGGGATTCTGCCCCCCTCAACAGACCCCACTCCCATTAGGGCTGCTTCCATATATTTCCCGGGCTGATTTTTCATCCCAAGCCGTCCCTGCCCTCAAAGTCATGCGCTCAGTTGGATGTGTAAACTTATGACACAAGCAGGGGACTCTTGGCCACACCGGGGGTCACTAACCCTGGTGCCACTATCAAACCTCTGTAACACTTTTTGCTTCTTTCTTAACACTCACTAATACCTTAGTTTTTCACTGGTGTGCTGCCCTGGGGTGACTGACTCTCGCTGTCTTGTTGGGGTCCCGTGCTCCAAATTCAAACTTAGTGTTAGGAACCCACCAGAGACAAGGTCACCTAAATGCTGGTTGGTGGGCTAATATTGTTTGGGAACAAAAGTATACCACGCTCCTTGAATTTGCTCTATGTTAGAATGCAGAGTTTATTATAGTTATTCTGACTAGCAGTTCTTGGTATTGTGGAGTGTGCATTGGCACTATATTTTATTTATTTGTGGAGCTACAAGTCCCAGCATTGTAGCACCTCCCACCATATAGTTTTTTAAATTAAAAGTTATATTTTAAAGATATCACTGTTTATTTCTACACAAAGATTGACCCAGGAAGAGGTTTTTGTCTTCTTGCCTCTACAAACTCATGTAGTACCATTTGGGGGAGGTAAGGGGGTGTGATGGCAGAGACGCAAGCATGTTACAACTGTTTGTTTTGGGCCTGCCACAGCCTACAGCTGCTGTTCTGCTAGTGATCTGCAGTTGTTCTAGTGACTGATCACAGTTACACAACTCACAGGAGCCTGCTCAGTCAGGCTGCTCTAGTGGTTTATGTCAAATGGAATATGATAGTGCTATTAAAGTAAAGATTGATCAAAAAATAATAATAAATAATGGGCATTTCCACATTAAGGTGGACAAAGTTGCATCATAATTTTTTTTATTGAATATAGAAATGTTACGTATTTTTAAAAAGGCAATTTATTGTAGTTTTCTGGAATACTTTTTCCTCCTATAATAGTTTCATGAATGTTAAACATTTTAATAATTTTAATAATGTCATGCATTTTGACTGAGTAAATGTAATAAACATCCGGTATATTCAAACATTCATATTTCCCTCACAAGATGCATATCCATGATGCTTTGCAATTCCAAAGATGGCTACCAATTTAGAGAAGGCAAGGATGTTGTTTTAGGAGGTTTGAAGTTGAAATAAGTATGTATACTTTCTTTTATAACTACCCTTTGTAGCAACTGTTAGTCTGAGACCATGTTAATGTTTTTCTTTATCGTTATAAAAGTTTTGATGTTTAGGAACTTAGAGCTCAGCATTTTCTTACTACCTAGATGGTCCAATAATCAGGTATATTTGAAGCAGCTCCGAAGTTATCACATTTAGTAAAATTGATGGTTGTGTACTAATGGGTGTAGTATGGTATGCCGGCGGCCGGGCTCCCGGCGACCAGCATACCAGCGCCAGGAGCCTGACCGCCGGCATACCGACAGCGTAGCGAGCGCAAATGAGCCCCCTGCGGGCTCGCTGCGCCCACCACGCTGCGGGCACGGTGGCACGCTACGCGCGCCACGCTATTTATTCTCCCTCCAGGGTGGTCGTGGCCCCCCACGAGGGAGAATATCTGTCAGTATGCTGGGTGTCAGGATTCCGGCGCCGGTATACTGTGCGCCGGGATCCCGACATTCGGCAACCTGAAGACCACCCCTACTAATACATGATCGTGGACTAACATAAGTATTATTACACAACTTTATTAATTCTACTATAGATTGTAAGCTTGCGAGCAGGGCCTTCCTACCTCTATGTCTGTCTGTCTTTGCCCAGTTTTGTTCTATAACTGTTGTTCTAATTATAAAGCGCAACGGAATATGCTGCGCTATATGAAACTGCTAATAAATAAATAAATATGGTAGGTTTTATGAAATCAACATTACCTATAATAAGATTTCACATGTTTATGATGAATTAAGGATTGTAATGTATAACAACTGCAAAATAAGGCATTGATTTTAGAACATGGGAAAAACTTCACCCAAGAAGAGTCATGCCTATCGTGCCAAAGCAGATGAAGAAAAAAAGGCTGCTATCAGAGAAAAGGACAGACTTAGGAAGATTGTGCACGGCAAGTCAGTCACCAGCAGCCAGAAAAAACCCCAAGATGAATGTTGACTTTTTATGCAATGTCCCCGAACTTCGAGGAAAGCAGCAGAGAACAGTGTAGTTCATGAGACTCCTAGAAGTGCTCCAGTATTTAGTAATGTAGAATCACTGGGGGAAAATGGAGAAAGAAAACAAGCGCCCAAAGATACTCCTGAATTAATTGGAATAACTTGTATCAATGCAGCTCTAAACCAAGAGAGGAGATTGCCTACCTGTTGCGTTTCAAAACAAAAAGCAAATGGAAGGAGTGCAATGATAGCAATTATTAAAATTTATTAAATCACCATACACATTCAATATAAATACAAAAACCACAGACTACTGTGAAAACTGACATATAATTGTAGCTAAATTGATGTTGTGATACAAATGTATCTTCTGAAGAAAAAAGATATTTATCTGCAAGTAGAATTCAACCACTTTAGTTTTATTAAAAAAAAGATACAAATATTACCAGTTATCAGATTTCAACAACCATTAATACAGTATGTCTCTAAGTTAGTGTTCATAGCATTTATATATAATAAACCAGGAATTAAACATCCAATTTAAGAGCATTATAACAAAATACTGTCCATAGAATTCTGTCTGCAGTACGGATTTGTCTTGACATGAGTTGTATTATTTTGTTATTCTATAAATTCTTATAATGTCCACTAGGAACTTGTTACTCCTGATATGCTAATATATAAAGGTGGAGAACTCCACAAGAGGCAATTAGAAAGGCAGCGTGACCCCCTAAATGAAGGAATGGAACTTGAAATGTATGTATAAAAAGGGGAAAAAGAATTGCAATTCTGAATGCAATAGTCATCTGTTGGCTGGGCAGCCTTAGTACAATGAATTTACTTTTCTTCCTTTCTACCCCTTTTAACATGGTTTAAATCCTGGTGTAGTCACTGGCGTGCGCAGCACATTTTATTAGGAGGTGCACCGTCGGAGGGGTGTGTCTAGCACCGCCTTTTGGGCGTGTCTAGAACCATCTATTGATGGTCAACGCATATAAAATATCCACCTTTGTACCAATCCTAATAAAGCAGATACATTGTCAGATGTTGTGGTGTGCACCAAACACCCCTGATGGCACTCATGCAATTACAGTGCTCCTCCTCAGCCTGGTCTGGCTCCCCCTCTCTTTCCCCTGCAAGCTGCAGCAGCTTACTTACAAGTCAGTCACTCACTGACACTGACAGTCGCAGACTAGTTACTGCTGCTGCTGGAAAAACGAGTGACGTGTCAAAGCTGCTGCCGGCCGTCTGCCAGTATTGAATTTGTCTTCCTAAGAGGAACGCTGGCTGCATGCTGCTCCTCATCAGTGGCTGGCGTTGGCATAGCATAGAAGGAGAGAGGTGGGCGTGTGACGGATGGACGTGCGAGCAGCATGACGTAATCACATCACACTGTTTTTGTACATGGAGGTGGAGCTGTGAATTTGAAAGCCGGTGGCAGTGGCACCCTTGATTAACCCAGGCGTCCGGTCAGTAATGCAGTCCTGCAGGGTGCAGCACAGAGGGGACAGTAATCAGCCTGCTCGGCTATCGCTGCATCAGGCATGTGAGATTGGGGTGCCAGACATTAGGGGGTGCCTGTGCGCACCAGGCACCCCCCCTGCGCACACCTATGGGTGTAGTGTAACAATATTGTCAAAGAAGCTGGCTGCTCATTCGTCAGGATCACTTGTTCCAATCAAGCTAGGCAGCAGTAATGATATTCCACTGTTATGATCTTTAATAGCTCGCAGCCAGCGAGCAAATTTAAATACTGTGTTGCCTCACAGGATCCTATTGCGTGTTGTGATCCAAAGTATAGCGACAGTATTATTATTATTATTACCAGTTATTTATATAGCGCACACATATTCCCCAGCACTTTACAGAGAATATTTGGCTATTCACATCAGTCCCTGCCCCAGTGGAGTTTACAATCTATATTCCCCACCACATGTGCACACACACACATTCACGCTAGGGTTAATGTTGCAGGTTTGTATGTGGCGGAGCAGTGACACTGGTGCTTCCAGCTGATCACCTGTAATGGTCCCTTTAGGCTTTGCGGTCAGCTCTGATGATTAAGTAAAGGGTCAGTCTTACCTTCCCTACCCCTTCCATCTGCACTCAGGTGTTTTAATCAGCACAGGTTCCTACATTTCTGACCACACATTTATATGGGCTCTATTTGAAGGTAAAGCCTTGATACATTTATATAAAGTGACAATATTAGAGATGTTAGGGACCCATGCAATAAAGTCACCTGGTCACGGTGCATGACCCCATCTATTTGTACAAATGTGTGCTAAGAACTTCACTTATACTCCAAGTTAATTGTGAGGGTTTACCAAAATTATTTTTACTATCAGTGTTCTTAGTGCTTATAGTGTGCATCAGCATTTTCTTCCTTGAGCATAGTACTAGAAGCCTTAGCATGGTAGCACCTCTTAATATGCTTATAAATAGGGTGTGCAATCCAGTTCCCCCCTCTTTACGCCATCTCTGGCATCACACAGCCATACAGTGATCGCAGGGCCGGATTAAGCCTTGGGGGTACCTGGGGCATTTAAGACAAAGGGGCGCCTGGTAGAAGGCGGGGGAGTGTATTTTAGAATGTGCATTACCCCCAACATGACCCATTCCAGGAGGGACAAAATGCTTTCTATCTGGACTTCCTTCTTAATATATGATTGGTGTCACCTGTGTTGAACTATTTAATAGATAAGAAAGGTGTTTCAACACAGGTGATTGCAATCATAATTTAAGATAGCATGTTATCCCTCCAGGACTGGGTCATGTTAGGATGTATGGATTGTGTATATTAAATTTAAGACAATGGGGTATATTAGATTTAAAGTAATAGTTTATTAATGCCTGGGTACTGTTTATAGCTCCACCTAATTGAGAGACAACTATTTTATAAAGTTTTCTTGTAGTGGAACAAAGACAACTTAAACAACCTTAGAATAAATATAGAAAAAAAATCTATAATTTATTTTGTCACATGCAAGAATAGCAGCAGCAGCATCTGTACTACTTACACACTGGTACAGGATTCATGAGGACTCTGCATGTGTGTGTCTCTCTCTTTAGAACCTCAGATAACAGGATACATAGGATCCAGACACCCAGGCAGAGAGGAGGAGAAGATGGGATCCCTGTGTCACGTACAGCTCTCTCCACCCTTCTATCTCTCTTCTGGTCGGAAAGCTCAATCGGTAGCTCATAAAACCTGATACTCTCCCTACAATGCATACTGCCCTGCTCGCATTCTGGATGTCTGGTTCTGCTACTGTGTGAAAGGGAAAGCTAGCGATGTCAGTGTGCTCTGCCTGGGGCGCTCTGCCTGGGGTGCCCCCTAACAAAGGGGGGCCCGGGGTACTGTATGCCCTGCATCCCTCCGTTAATCTGGCTGTGAGTGATTACCCATCCTACTGTCAGGCATTGCAAAAAAAACCCTGCAGTACCAAGGATAGTGGAATGATTTTCGCAATTACCAGGCACAGCTTCCTGTAAAAACAGGTTACCCGGGACACCTTCTTCTGGCGTGGCAACGCTTGTACAAGTGGAAAGGGTAATTATAGCATACTGAAACTTAAACACAGGCTACCTACCAACAGTAACCAAGGAGAGTATAAAAGATCTATGGGGGATTATAGGAATCCTTGAACATACTGGGACATCAGTTATAGACTGATTGCATAAAGCTGTATATTGATGACAGCCTTTCTTTGCCTTATAACTTTACGGATGGCGGTCATTAGGTCGACATGAGATGGGTCGACCATGTTTGGTCGACATACATTAGGCTGACATGATCACTAGGTCAACATGGTCATTAGATCGACATGTACTAGGTCAACATGGAAAAAGGTTGACATGAGTTTTTCACAATTTTTTAAATTTTTTGACCTTTTTCATACTTGACGATCCACGTGGACTACAATTGGGAATGGTAACCTGTGCTGAGCGCAGCAGTAGCGGAGCGAGGCACCTTGCCTGAAGCATGGCGAGCGAAGCGAGCAATACGAGGGGACACGGTGCACTAATTGGGGTTCCCCGTCACTTTTCGAAGAAAACGACACCATAAAAAGAAAAGAAAAAAAAAAACTCATGTCGACCTTTTTCCATGTTGATCTAGCACATGTCGACCTAATGCATGTCGACCAAACATGGTCGACCCAATGTATGTCGACCTAACTCATGTCGACCTAATGAACACACCGTAACTTTACACATCTAAAAGAACTGGCAACACACTTGCTACAGATTGCAAATAAATTAACAATTTAGCAACTATGTTGCAACCCTGTTAAATATACAGGAGTTGGTGCAAGGTGTGGATATTATATGCCTGAGAAGCACTTATATACAGCATTATTACTGTATTATTATATGTTTTTATTAATTCTCATGCTTTTATGTGATTTATACTGTTGTTTATGCATATAATTGTGGAATACTAATAATAAAAATACATTCTAAAACCGATCCAATTATTTGTTTCATTATAACAAACCTCCTGTGTATTAATAAAGAGCAAGCAAACCTAAGAATTGTAATTATACTAAAAATAACTAAAACCAATAAGCGCAGTAATTATTATTGTTGTTTATGTGTTTCTTTGCCTGGAAGATCCTTACCAGACCTTGTTACTTGCATCTGTGGTAAGTTAACAAATAAGTGTACAGTATACCATATTATCAGTGCCAGGAATTGTAGTGATACACTACATTGTGTTTTGTATAAATAACACATAGGCAGCCTCTCTGAACATGATGGATGTTGGACCGGGATGTAGTTATGTGACCGGCGGCCAATACCCACGCAGGGATCCCGCCCCCCCCCCCCCCCCCACAATCCCGACGATCAGCATGCCGACTAACAGGGACTATTCCCACTTGCGGGTGTCCACAACACCCATATAGTGGGAGAAGAACCTGTGGTGAGTGCAGCTCACCACCGAGCCTGCAGCGTGGCGAGTGCAGCGAGTATGCGCTCACCCCCCCATTCCCTGCCAGGCATCTAAAAGCCGACCGCCAGTCACACAAACCCAACCCGTTGGACCTTATGGACACCTACTTTGCTCCGCCTGCTCTGACAGACACAGCACTAGAGGTCCCTCTTGGTTGTGCCATGTTAGGGAGAAGTAGTTGGCTGAATTAAAATTTGGTCTAAAGGGCCCCATATACTAACGCGACATGTCCGACCGTCATGTCGCAGGTGATCCCAGCCATTCCTGCGGGGTCGGACATGATCGCTAGTGCAGCACGGTCAATCTGGAGTATCCGATCCGATGCTCATGGGAACGCGCATCGGATTTGATCGGAAACACTTCCAAAATGCCCGATTTCATCCGATATATCGGGCTGAATGCCCAAAATCGGATGAAATCGGACATTATCGTTCTAGTGTATGGGGCCCTTGACTCTCATGTCTATGTAAAAATATATAAGGTTTTTTGTCATAAGGATTAAAATATGAAATAGAAACATGTCTAAAAATACAAAATGATGCTCTATAAATATATTTGTTAGATGCTGAGGTATATATGTTTGCCAAATGCTTATACAGTAAGTCACTCTGACTATGGCTCTTCATGTGTGGATATATCTGCATGTACTTAAGTCACTCTGACTATGGCTCTTCATGTGTGGATATATCTGCATGTACAGAGTACATGCTGATATATGTGTATGTTCTCCGCTTAAGTTATCCAATATGGGGCCGAGAGCCAAAGTTGGGTTTCATAAAAAAGGAATAGGAATCTAAAATAGTGTAGTATTTTAGAATACAATATAATGATTTTTATGGAGTGCTCTGTGTGAACAATGGTGGTCATTCTGAGTTGATCGCTAGCTGCATTTGTTCGCAGCGCAGCGATCAGGCTAAAAATCGGCAGTTCTGTGCATGCGTATGCGGCGCAATGCGCACATGCGATGTACGGGCACAATGAACGATAAAGTTTTGCACAGGGTCTAGCGATGCATTTCAGTCGCACTGGTTGCTGCAGAGTGATTGACATGAAGTGGGCGTTTCTGGGTGGCAACTGACCGTTTTCAGAGAGTGTTCAGAAAAACGCAGGCGTGCCAGGGAAAATGCAGGCATGGCTGGGCAAATGCTGGGCGGGTGTGTGACGTCAAATCCGGAACTGAATAGTCTGAAGTGATTGCAAGCGCTGAGTAGGTTTTGAGCTACTCTGAAACGACACAATTTTTTTTTGCAGGCGTTCTGTGATAAAAACGTTCGCACTTCTGCTAAGCTAAAATATACTCCCGTTGGGCAGCGGCATAGCATTTGCATGGCTGCTAAAAACTGCTAGCGAGCGATCAACTCGGAATGACCCCCAATATGCAATAAATGTTTTGCTTATTTATATGTCTATATATGTTTATATGTTTCTATATAGTAAATATGTATTTTATATAGATATATATATTATTTTTAGCTATATCTATATATTATTTTTAGCTATATCTCAGTTTTTTATTTGAAGGTCTGCTTTGGGTATAATTTAAACCTGTAGGTAGAAAAAAATATATAATAAGCAGCCCTTCATAGTGGCGACTAAGGGGCATATTTATTAACATTTTCTTTTATTAAAATAATGTGAAAAAGGGTGTTTTCACACCCTTTTCACATTATTTTAGTTTCATCTGAATGTATTAAAGGGCTTTTGGAGCAGTTTTTGTGAAAAATTGCTCTAAACCCTTTAATTGTCATTTTTTTTAGCAACGCAGATCACATTTCCCATGGCGTAATAATAGGGCTCACTGAGATATGCAGCCTGCTGCATAGCTTTCTCTGCCCCGAGGCAAAGAAAGCTGTGCGGGGAGCCGGCAGTGTGATCAGCTATGTGTGTCCGATGGACACACAAGCTGACCACTGTGTTAAAAAAAAATCATAATCAACTTCCCAGGGTCATGGTGCTTGGTGCTTCAATGTGGGCTGCTAGTCATCAGGGCTTCCTGCTGCTCCTGTGACCTCTGGTGCGGCAAAGTCATGCTGCAAGGCGACAGGTCACTTTACAGCACCAGAGGTCACAGCAGCAGGGAGCCCCGGGGACAGGCAGCGCACACCGGAGCAAAAATCACGGCTGGTGAGTATGATCAGCTGTCACGGGGAGGTCATCGAGATGCGGAGGGGGGTGCCAGCAGTGACAGCAGCATAGGCAATGTCAGGCACACACTCGGGGTATTTTTTGTGAAATTGGGGTGTTGTCTGATGATGGGGGTGAGGTCTGTTGAGGGGGGCAGGATCCCTCCTCATAGGGCCTAATTGTACACAATTGCAGTTTTCCTTGTGTCTTTTGCTGCAGTTTTGTGAGACCAGGGGCGGATTGGGAACTAAAAGCGGCCCTGTAAAAAGTGGCCTGACATGAGCAGTACAAGAGGTTTAGCATACCGTATAGCCATGGCAGGAGTGGCGGAACCAGAGAGTGGTGGGCCCAGGTGCAACAATATGTTTTGCCCCCCCCCCCCCCCCCCCGATTCTGTAAATATCTACCACAAACCGTTCCAGGGGTACCTAGATCATCCTGTTGCTCCCGACTCTTAAGTCCTGCCACAGCCACCATGGTGTCAATGCCCCCATACTCTTCTGCTTGTCTGCCGTCTACCTTGCTGGCTGCTCCTCTTCTGCAGCAATGCCTAAATGATACAGGGGGTGGGTGTAGGGACGGTGCCAGGGTGTACGACGCCCCCCAGCAAACTATAGATTTGTGCCCTTCTACAAATATGGA